>NW_028324175.1:3621979-3772895 GCF_054372755.1 Phalangium opilio
AGGCCTCACAACACCGCTCCCGGATGGGCTCGAACCACCAACCTTTCGGTTAACAGCCGAACGCGCTAACCATTGCGCCACGGAAGCCCAAAATTTAAATGGTCGTCAGGTATTGTGGAAAAACTTTGGCTTTCTACGTTACATTTGAGATCACACAACACCGCTCCCGGATGGGCTCGAACCACCAACCTAATGGTTAACAGCCGAACGCGCTAACCATTGCGCCATGGACGCCCAATAATTAAATGGTTGTCAGGTATTGTTGAAAAGTTACTTTTCACGCTACTTCTGAGACCCCACAAATCCTCTCTCGTTTGGGCTCGAACCACCAACCTTTCGATTAACAGCTGAACGCGCTAACCATTGCGCCACGGAAGCCCAAAAATTAAATGTTCGTCAGGTATTGTGGAAAAACTCTGACATTTTACGTTACATCTGAGACATCACAACACCGCTCCCGGATGGGCTAGAGCCACCAACCTACTGGTTAACAGCCGAACGCGCTAACCATTGAGCCACGGAAGCAGAAAAATTAAATTTTCGTCAGGTATTGAGGTAAAACTTTGACTTTTTACTTCACATCTGAGGCCTCACAACACCGCTCCCGGATGGGCTCGAACCACCAACCTTTCGGTTAACAGCCGAACGCGCTAACCATTGCGCCACGGACGCCCAAAAAAAAATGGTCGTCAGGTATTGCGGAAAAACTTTGGCTATATACGTTACATTTGAGATCCAAAAACACCGCTCCCGGGTGGGCTCGAACCACCAAGCTATTGGTTAACAGCCGAACGCGCTAACCATTGAGCCACGAAAGATCAGAAAATAAATGGTTATCACGTATTATGGAAAAAGTTTGACTTTTCACGCTACATCTGAGACCTCACAACACCTCTCCCGGGTGGGCTCGAACCACCAACCTTTCGATTAACAGCTGAACGCGCTAACCATTGCGCCACGGAAGCCCAAAAATTAAATGTTCGTCAGGTATTGTGGAAAAACTCTGACATTTTACGTTACATCTGAGACATCACAACACCGCTCCCGGATGGGCTAGAACCACCAACCTACTGGTTAACAGCCGAACGCGCTAACCATTGAGCCACGGAAGCTGAGAAATTAAATAGTTGTCAGGTATTGTTGAAAAGTTACGACTTTTCACGCTACATCTGAGACCCCACAAAACCTCTCTCGTTTGGGCTCGAACCACCAACCTTTCGGTTAACAGCTGAACGCGCTGACCATCGCGCCACTGAAGCCCAAAAATTAAATGTTCGTCAGGTATTGTGGAAAAACTCTGACATTTTACGTTACATCTGAGACGTCACAACACTTCTCCCGGATGGGCTCGAACCACCAACCTATTGGTTAATAGCCGAACGCGCTAACCATTGCGCCACGGAAGCCCAAAAATTAAATGGTCGTCAGGTATTGTGGAAAAACTTTGGCTTTCTACGTTACATTTGAGATCACACAACACCGCTCCCGGATGGGCTCGAACCACCAACCTATTGGTTAACAGCCGAACGCGCTAACCATTGCGCCACGGACGCCCAATAATTAAATGGTTGTCAGGTATTGTTGAAAAGTTACTTTTCACGCTACTTCTGAGACCCCACAAATCCTCTCTCGTTTGGGCTCGAACCACCAACCTTTCGGTTAACAGCTGAACGCGCTAACCATTGCGCCTCTGAGGCCCAAAAATTAAATGGTCGTCAGGTATTGTGGAAAAACTTTGACTTTTTACTTCACATCCTAGACCTCACCGCACCGCTCCCGGATGGGCTCCAACCACCAACCTTTCGATTGACAGCCGAACGCGCTAACCATTGAGCCACGGAAGCTCAGAAATTAAATGGTTGTCAGGTATTGTTGAAAAGTTACGACTTTTCAAGCTACATCTGAGACCCCACAAAACCTCTCTCGTTTGGGCTCGAACCACCAACCTTTCGGTTAACAGCTGAACGCGCTGACCATTGCGCCACTGAAGCCCAAAAATTAAATTTTCGTCAGGTATTGAGGTAAAACTTTGACTTTTTACTTCACATCTGAGGCCTCACAACACCGCTCCCGGATGGGCTCGAACCACCAACCTTTCGGTTAACAGCCGAACGCGCTAACCATTGCGCCACGGACGCCCAAAAAAATGGGCGTCAGGTATTGCGGAAAAACTTTGGCTATTTATGTTACATTTGAGATCCAAAAACACCGCTCCCGGGTGGGCTCGAACCACCAAGCTATTGGTTAACAGCCGAACGCGCTAACCATTGAGCCACGAAAGATCAGAAAATAAATGGTTATCACGTATTATGGAAAAAGTTTGACTTTTCACGCTTCATCTGAGACCTCACAACACCTCTCCCGGGTGGGCTCGAATACCAACCTTTCGATTAACAGCTGAACGCGCTAACCATTGCGCCAAGGAAGCCCAAAAATTAAATGCTCGTCAGGTATTGTGGAAAAACTCTGACATTTTACGTTACATCTGAGACGTCACAACACCGCTCCCGGGAGGGCTCGAACCACCAACCTTTCGGTTAACAGCTGAACGCGCTGACCATTGCGCCACTGAAGCCCAAAAATTAAATTTTCGTCAGGTATTGAGGTAAAACCTTGTCTTTTTACTTCACATCTGAGACCTCACAACACCGCTCCCGGATGGGCTCGAACCACCAACCTTTCGGTTAACAGCCGAACGCGCTAACCATTCGCCACGGACGCCCAAGAGTTAAATACTCGTCAGGTATTGTGTAAAAACCTTGACTTTTTACGTCAAATCTGAGACCTCAAAACACCGCTCCCGGATGGGGTCGAACCACCAACCTATTGGTTAACAGCCGAACGCGCTAACCATTGCGCCACGGAAGCCCAAAAATTAAATGGTCGTCATTTATTGTGCAAAAACTTTGGCTTTCTACGTTACATTTGAGATCCCACAACACCGCTCCCGGGTGGGCTCGAACCACCAATCTATTGGTTAACAGCCGAACGCGCTAACCATTGAGCCACGGAAGCTAAGAAATTAAATGGTTGTCAGGTATTGTGGAAAAACTTTGGCTTTCTACGTTACATTTGAGATCACACAACACCGCTCCCGGGTGGGCTCGAACCACCAACCTATTGGTTAACAGCCGAACGCGCTAACCATTGCGCCACGGAAGCCCAAAAGCTAAATGCTCGTCAGGTGTTGTGCAAAAAAACTTGACTTTTTACGTCACATCTGAGACCTCACAACACCGCTCCCGGATGGGCTCGAACCACCAACCTATTGGTTAACAGCCGAACGCGCTAACCATTGAGCCACGGAAGCCCAAAAATTAAATGCTCGTCAGGTATTGTGGAAAAACTTTGGCTTTTTACTTCACATCTGATACCTCACAACACCGCTCCCGGATGGGCTCGAACCACCAACCTATTGGTTAACAGCCGAACGCGCTAACCATTGAGCCACGGAAGCCCAAAAATTAAATGCTCGTCAGGTATTGTGGAAAAACTTTGGCTTTTTACTTCACATCTGAGACCTCACAACACCGCTCCCGGGTGGGCTCGAACCACCAACCTATTGGTTAACAGCCGAACGCGCTAACCATTGAGCCACGGAAGCTAAGAAATTAAATGGTTGTCAGGTATTGTGGAAAAACTTTGGCTTTCTACGTTACATTTGAGATCACACAACACCGCTCCCGGGTGGGCTCGAACCACCAACCTATTGGTTAACAGCCGAACGCGCTAACCATTGCGCCACGGAAGCCCAAAAGCTAAATGCTCGTCAGGTGTTGTGCAAAAAAACTTTGGCTTTCTACGTTACATTTGAGACCCCACAACACCTCTCCCGGGTGGGCTCGAACCACCAACCTTTCGATTAACAGCTGAACGCCGTAACCATTGTGCCACGGAAGCCCAAAAATTAAATGCTCGTCAGGTATTGTGTAAAAACCTTGACTTTTTACGTCACATCTGAGACCTCACAACACCGCTCCCGGATGGGCTCGAACCACCAACCTAATGGTTAACAGCCGAACGCGCTAACCATTGCGCCACGGAAGCCCAAAAATTAAATGGTCGTCAGGTATTGTGGAAAAACTTTGGCTTTTTACTTCACATCTGAGACCTCACAACACCGCTCCCGGATGGGCTCGAACCACCAACCTTTCGGTTAACAGCCGAACGCGCTAACCATTGAGCCACGGAAGATCAGAAAATAAATGGTTATCACGTATTATGGAAAAAGTTTGACTTTTCACACTACATCTGAGACCTCACAACACCTCTCCCGGGTGGGCTTGAACCACCAACCTTTCGATTAACAGCTGAACGCGCTAACCATTGCGCCACGGAAGCCCAAAAATTAAATGCTCGTCAGGTATTGTGGAAAAACTCTGACATTTTACGTTACATCTGAGACGTCACAACACCGCTCCCGGGAGGGCTCGAACCACCAACCTTTCGGTTAACAGCTGAACGCGCTGACCATTGCGCCACTGAAGCTCAGAAATTAAATGGTTGTCACGTATTGTGGAAAAGTTTTGACTTTTTACGCTACATCTGAGACCCCACATCACCTGTTCCGGGTGGGCTCGAACCACCAACCTTTCGATTAACAGCTGAACGCGCTAACCATTGCGCCAAGGAAGCCCAAAAATTAAATGTTCGTCAGGTATTGTGGAAAAACTCTGACATTTTACGTTACATCTGAGACGTCACAACACTTCTCCCGGATGGGCTCGAACCACCAACCTATTGGTTAATTGCCGAACGCGCTAACCATTGCGCCACTGAAGCCCAAAAATTAAATTTTCGTCAGGTATTGAGGTAAAACTTTGACTTTTTACTTCACATCTGAGGCCTCACAACACCGCTCCCGGATGGGCTCGAACCACCAACCTTTCGGTTAACAGCCGAACGCGCTAACCATTGCGCCACGGAAGCCCAGAAATTAAATGGTCGTCAGGTATTGTGGAAAAACTTTGGCTTTCTACGTTACATTTGAGACCCCACAACACCTCTCCCGGGTGGGCTCGAACCACCATCTTTCGATTAACAGCTGAACGCGCTAACCATTGCGCCACGGAAGCCCAAAAATTAAATGCTCGTCAGATATTGTGTAAAAACCTTGACTTTTTACGTCACATCTAAGACCTCACAACACCGCTCCCGGATGGGCTCGAACCACCAACCTATTGGTTAACAGCCGAACGCGCTAACCATTGCAACACGGACGCCCAATAATTAAATGGTTGTCAGGTATTGTTGAAAAGTTACGACTTTTCACGCTACTTCTGAGACCCCACAAATCCTCTCTCGTTTGGGCTCGAACCACCAACCTATTGCTTAATAGCTGAACGCGCTAACCATTGAGCCACGGAAGCTCAGAAATTAAACGGTTGTCAGGTATTGTGGAAAGACTTTGACTTTCTACGTTACATTTGAGACCCCACAACACCTCTCCCGGGTGGGCTCGAACCACCATCCTTTCGGTTAACAGCTGAACGCGCTAACCATTGCGCCACTGAGGCCCAAAAATTAAATGGTCGTCAGGTATTGTGGAAAAACTCTGACATTTTACGTTACATCTGAGACGTCACAACACCGCTCCCGGGAGGGCTCGAACCACCAGCCTTTCGGTTAACAGCTGAACGCGCTGACCATTGCGCCACTGTAGCCCAAAAATTAAATTTTCGTCAGGTATTGAGGTAAAACCTTGACTTTTTACTTCACATCTGAGACCTCACAACACCGCTCCCGGATGGGCTCGAACCACCAACCTTTCGGTTAACAGCCGAACGCGCTAACCATTCGCCACTGAGGTCCAAAAATTAAATGGTCGTCAGGTATTGTGGAAAAACTTTGGCTATTTACGTTACATTTGAGATCCAAAAACACCGCTCCCGGGTGGGCTCGAACCACCAACCTATTGGTTAACAGCCGAACGCGCTAACCATTGAGCCACGGAAGATCAGAAAATAAATGGTTATCACGTATTATGGAAAAAGTTTGACTTTTCACGCTACATCTGAGACCTCACAACACCTCTCCCGGGTGGGCTCGAACCACCAACCTTTCGATTAACAGCTGAACGCGCTAACCATTGCGCCACGGAAGCCCAAAAATTAAATGTTCGTCAGGTATTGTGGAAAAACTCTGACATTTTACGTTACATCTGAGACATCACAACACCGCTCCCGGATGGGCTAGAACCACCAACCTACTGGTTAACAGCCGAACGCGCTAACCATTGCGCCACGGAAGCAGAAAAATTAAATTTTCGTCAGGTATTGAGGTAAAACTTTGACTTTTTACTTCACATCTGAGGCCTCACAACACCGCTCCCGGATGGGCTCGAACCACCAACCTTTCGGTTAACAGCCGAACGCGCTAACCATTGCGCCACGGAAGCCCAAAATTTAAATGGTCGTCAGGTATTGTGGAAAAACTTTGGCTTTCTACGTTACATTTGAGATCACACAACACCGCTCCCGGATGGGCTCGAACCACCAAGCTATTGGTTAACAGCCGAACGCGCTAACCATTGAGCCACGAAAGATCAGAAAATAAATGGTTATCACGTATTATGGAAAAAGTTTGACTTTTCACGCTACATCTGAGACGTCACAACACTTCTCCCGGATGGGCTCGAACCACCAACCTATTGGTTAATAGCCGAACGCGCTAACCATTGCGCCACTGAAGCCCAAAAATTAAATTTTCGTCAGGTATTGAGGTAAAACTTTGACTTTTTACTTCACATCTGAGGCCTCACAACACCGCTCCCGGATGGGCTCGAAACACCAACCTTTCGGTTAACAGCCGAACGCGCTAACCATTGCGCCACGGAAGCCCAAAAATTAAATGGTCGTCAGGTATTGTGGAAAAGTTACTTTTCACGCTACTTCTGAGACCCCACAAATCCTCTCTCGTTTGGGCTCGAACCACCAACCTTTCGGTTAACAGCTGAACGCGCTAACCATTGCGCCTCTGAGGCCCAAAAATTAAATGGTCGTCAGGTATTGTGGAAAAACTTTGGCTATTTACGTTACATTTGAGATCCCAAAACACCGCTCCCGGGTGGGCTCGAACCACCAACCTATTGGTTAACAGCCGAACGCGCTAACCATTGAGCCACGGAAGCTCAGAAAATAAATGGTTATCACGTATTATGGAAAAAGTTTGACTTTTCACGCTACATCTGAGACCTCACAATACCGCTCCCGGATGGGCTCGAACCACCAACCTTTCGATTAACAGCCGAACGCGCTAACCATTGAGCCACGGAAGCTCAGAAATTAAATGGTTGTCACGTATTGTGGAAAAGTTTTGACTTTTTACGCTACATCTGAGACCACACAATACCTCTTCCGGGCGGGCTCGAACCACCAACCTTTCGATTAACAGCTGAACGCGCTGACCATTGCGCCACTGTAGCCCAAAAATTAAATTTTCGTCAGGTATTGAGGTAAAACCTTGACTTTTTACTTACCATCTGAGACCTCACAACACCGCTCCCGGATGGGCTCGAACCACCAACCTTTCGGTTAACAGCCGAACGCGCTAACCATTCGCCACTGAGGCCCAAAAATTAAATGGTCGTCAGGTATTGTGGAAAAACTTTGGCTATTTACGTTACATTTGAGATCCAAAAACACCGTTCCCGGGTGGGCTCGAACCACCAACCTATTGGTTAACAGCCGAACGCGCTAACCATTGAGCCACGGAAGATCAGAAATTAAATGGTTGTCACGTATTGTGGAAAAGTTTTGACTTTTAACGCTACATCTGAGACCCCACAACACCTCTTCCGGGTGGGCTCGAACCACCAACCTTTCGATTAAGAGCTGGACGCGCTAATTACTGCGCCACGGAAGCCCAAAAATTAAATGTTCGTCAGGTATTGTGGAAAAACTCTGACATTTTACGTAACATCTGAGACGTCACAACACCGCTCCCGGATGGGCTCGAACCACCAACCTTTCGGTTAACAGCCGAACGCGCTAGCCATTGCGCCACGGACACCCAAAAATTAAATGGTTGTCAGGTATTGTTGAAAAGTTACGAATTTTCACGCTACATCTGAGACCCCACAAAACCTCTCTCGTTTGGGCTCGAACCACCAACCTTTCGGTTAACAGCTGAACGCGCTGACCATTGCGCCACTGAAGCCCAAAAATTAAATGTTCGTCAGGTATTGTGGAAAAATCCGACATTTTACGTTACATCTAAGACGTCACAACACTTCTCCCGAATGGGCTCGCACCACCAACCTATTGGTTAATAGCCGAGCGCGCTAACCATTGCGCCACTGAAGCCCAAAAATTAAATTTTCGTCATTTATTGAGGTAAAACTTTGACTTTTTACTTCACATCTGAGGCCTCACAACACCGCTCCCGGATGGGCTCGAACCACCAACCTTTCGGTTAACAGCCGAACGCGCTAACCATTGCGCCACGGACGCCCAAAAAAAAAATGGTCGTCAGGTATTGCGGAAAAACTTTGGCTATTTACGTTACATTTGAGATCAAAAACACCGCTCCCGGTTGGGCTCGAACCACCAAGCTATGGGTTAACAGCCGAACGCGCTAACCATTGAGCCACGAAAGATCAGAAAATAAATGGTTATCACGTATTATGGAAAAAGTTTGACTTTTCACGCTACATCTGAGACCTCACAACACCTCTCTCGGGTGGGCTCGAACCACCAACCTTTCGATTAACAGCTGAACGCGCTAACCATTGCGCCACGGAAGCCCAAAAATTAAATGCTCGTCAGGTATTGTGGAAAAACTCTGACATTTTACGTTACATCTGAGACGTCACAACACCGCTCCCGGGAGGGCTCGAACCACCAACCTTTCGGTTAACAGCTGAAAGCGCTGACCATTGCGCCACTGAAGCTCAGAAATTAAATGGTTGTCACGTATTGTGGAAAAGTTTTGACTTTTTATGCTACATCTGAGACCCCACATCACCTCTTCCAGGTGGGCTCGAACCACCAACCTTTCGATTAACAGCTGAACGCGCTAACCATTGCGCCACGGAAGCTCAAAAATTAAATGTTCGTCAGGTATTGTGGAAAAACTCTGACATTTTACGTTACATCTGAGACGTCACAACACTTCTCTCGGATGGGCTCGAACCACCAACCTATTGGTTAATAGCCGAACGCCTTAACCATTGCGCCACTGAAGCCCAAAAATTAAATTTTCGTCAGGTATTGAGGTAAAACTTTGACTTTTTACTTCACATCTGAGGCCTCACAACACCGCTCCCGGATGGGCTCGAACCACCAACCTTTCGGTTAACAGCCGAACGCGCTAACCAATCGCCACGGACGCCCAAAAATTAAATGGTCGTCAGGTATTGTGGAAAAACTCTGACATTTTACGTTACATCTGAGACGTCACAACACTTCTCCCGGATAGGCTCGAAAAACCAACCAATTGGTTAACAGCCGAACGCGCTAACCATTGAGCCACAGAAGCTCAGAAATTAAATGGTTGTTAGGTTTTGTGGATAAGTTATGACTTTTTACGTTACATCTGAGACCCTACAACACCTCTCCCAGGTGGGCTCGAACCACCATCCTTTCGGTTAACAGCCGAACGCGCTAACCATTGCGCAAAGGAAGCCCAAAAATGAAATGGTCGTCAGGTATTGTGGAAAAACTTTGGCTATTTACGTTACATTTGAGATCCCAAAACACCGCTCCCGGGTGGGCTCGAACCACCAACCTATTGCTTAACAGCCGAACGCGCTAACCATTGAGCCACGGAAGCTCAGAAAATAAATGGTTATCACGTATTATGGAAAAAGTTTGACTTTTCACGCTACATCTGAGACCTCACAACACCGCTCCCAGATGGGCTCGAACCACCAACCTTTCGATTAACAGCCGAACGCGCTAACATTGAGCCACGGAAGCCCAAAAATTAAATGTTCGTCAGGACAATAAATAAAAATGTACCTCGATTTTTAATTTTCAGCTGTTAACCGAAAGGTTGGTGGTTCGAGCCCTCCCGGGAGCGGTGTTGTGACGTCTCAGATGTAACGTAAAATGTCAGAGTTTTTCCACAATACCTGACGAGCATTTAATTTTTGGGCTTCCGTGGCGCAATGGTTAGCGCGTTCAGCTGTTAATCGAAAGGTTGGTGGTTCGAGCCCACCCGGGAGAGGTGTTGTGAGGTCTCAGATGTAGCGTGAATAGTCAAACTTTTTCCATAATACGTGATAACCATTTATTTTCTGATCTTTCGTGGCTCAATGGTTAGCGCGTTCGGCTTTTAACCAATAGCTTGGTGGTTCGAGCCCACCCGGGAGCGGTGTTTTTGGATCTCAAATGTAACGTAAATAGCCAAAGTTTTTCTACAATACCTGACGACCACTTAATTTTTGGGCTTCCGTGGCGCAATGGTTAGTGCGTTCAGCTGTTAACCGAAAGGTTGGTGGTTCGAGCCCAAACGAGAGAGGATTTGTGGGGTCTCAGATGTAGCGTGAAAAGTCGTAACTTTTCAACAATACCTGACAACCATTTAATTTTTGGGCGTCCGTGGCGCAATGGTCAGCGCGTTCAGCTGTTAACCGAAAGGTTGGTGGTTCGAGCCCTCCCGGGAGCGGTGTTGTGACGTCTCAGATGTAACGTAAAATGTCAGAGTTTTTCCACAACACCAGACGAACATTTAACTTTTGGGCTTCCGTGGCGCAATGGTTAGCGCGTTCGGCTGTTAACCAATTGGTTGGTGGTTCGAGCCCATCCGGGAGCGGTGTTGTGAGGTCTCAGATGTGACGTAAAAAGTCAAGGTTTTTACACAATACCTGACGAGAATTTAATTTTTGGGATTCCGTGGCGCAATGGTTAGCGCGTTCAGCTGTTAATCGAAAGGTTGGTGGTTCGAGCCCACCCGGGAGAGGTAATGTGGGGTCTCAAATGTAACGTAGAAAGCCAAAGTTTTTCCACAACACCTGACAACCATTTAATTTCTGAGCTTCCGTGGCTCAATGGTTAGCGCGTTCGGCTGTTAACCAATAGGTTGGTGGTTCGAGCCCATCCGGGAGCGGTGTTGTGAGGTCTCAGATGTGACGTAAATAGTCAAGGTTTTTACACAATACCTGACGAGCATTTAACTTTTGGGCTTCCGTGGCGCAATGGTTAGCGCGTTCGGCTGTTAACCAATAGGTTGGTGGTTCGAGCCCATCCGGGAGCGGTGTTGTGAGGTCTCAGATGTGACGTAAGAAGTCAAGGTTTTTACACAATACCTGACGAGTATTTAACTTTTGGGCTTCCGTGGCGCAATGGTTAGCGCGTTCGGCTGTTAACCAATAGGTTGGTGGTTCGAGCCCATCCGGGAGCGGTGTTGTGAGGTCTCAGATGTGACGTAAAAAGTCAAGTTTTTTGCACAATACCTGACGAGCATTTAGGTTTTGGGCTTCCGTGGCGCAATGGTTAGCGCGTTCGGCTGTTAAGCAATAGGTTGGTGGTTCGAGCCCATCCGGGAGCGGTGTTGTGAGGTCTCAGATGTGACGTAAAAAGTCAAGGTTTTTACACAATACCTAACGAGCATTTAAATTTTGGGCTTCCTTGGCGCAATGGTTAGCGCGTTCGGCTGTTAACCAATAGGTTGGGGGTTCGAGCCCACCCGGGAGCGGTGTTGTGTGATCTCAAATGTAACGTAGAAAGCCAAAATTTTTCCACAATACCTGACGACCATTTAATTTTTGGGCTTCCGTGGCGCAATGGTTAGCACGTTCGGCTGTTAACCAATAGGTTGGTGGTTCGAGCCCATCCGGGAGCGGTGTTGTGAGGTCTCAGATGTGACGTTAAAAGTCAAGGTTTTCCACAATACCTGACAACCATTTAATTTCTGAGCTTCCGTGGCTCAATGGTTAGCGCGTTCGGCTGTTAACCAATAGGTTGGTGGTTCGAGCCCACCCGGGAGCGGTGTTGTGGGATCTGAAATATAACGTAGAAAGCCAAAGTTTTTGCACAATAAATGACGACCATTTAATTTTTGGGCTTCCGTGGCGCAATGGTTAGCGCGTTCGGCTGTTAACCAATAGGTTGGTGGTTCGACCCCATCCGGGAGCGGTGTTGTGAGGTCTCAGATGTGACGTAAAAAGTCAAGGTTTTTACATAATACCTGACGAGCATTTAACTTTTGGGCTTCCGTGGCGCAATGGTTAGCGCGCTCGGCTGTTAACCAATAGGTTGGTGGTTCGAGCCCACCCGGGAGCGGTGTTGTGTGATCTCAAATGTAACGTAGAAAGCCAAAGTTTTTCCACAATACCTGACGACCATTTAATTTTTGGGCTTCCGTGGCGCAATGGTTAGCGCGTTCGGCTGTTAAGCAATAGGTTGGTGGTTCGAGCCCATCCGGGAGCGGTGTTGTGAGGTCTCAGATGTGACGTAAAAAGTCAAGGTTTTTACACAATACCTGACGAGCATTTAAATTTTGGGCTTCCTTGGCGCAATGGTTAGCGCGTTCGGCTGTTAACCAATAGGTTGGTGGTTCGAGCCCACCCGGGAGCGGTGTTGTGTGATCTCAAATGTAACGTAGAAAGCCAAAATTTTTCCACAATACCTGACGACCATTTAATTTTTGGGCTTCCGTGGCGCAATGGTTAGCACGTTCGGCTGTTAACCAATAGGTTTGTGGTTCGAGCCCATCCGGGAGCGGTGTTGTGAGGTCTCAGATGTGACGTTAAAAGTCAAGGTTTTTCACAATACCTGACAACCATTTAATTTCTGAGCTTCCGTGGCTCAATGGTTAGCGCGTTCGGCTGTTAACCAATAGGTTGGTGGTTCGAGCCCACCCGGGAGCGGTGTTGTGGGATCTGAAATGTAACGTAGAAAGCCAAAGTTTTTGCACAATAAATGACGACCATTTAATTTTTGGGCTTCCGTGGCGCAATGGTTAGCGCGTTCGGCTGTTAACCAATAGGTTGGTGGTTCGACCCCATCCGGGAGCGGTGTTGTGAGGTCTCAGATGTGACGTAAAAAGTCAAGGTTTTTACATAATACCTGACGAGCATTTAACTTTTGGGCTTCCGTGGCGCAATGGTTAGCGCGCTCGGCTGTTAACCAATAGGTTGGTGGTTCGAGCCCACCCGGGAGCGGTGTTGTGTGATCTCAAATGTAACGTAGAAAGCCAAAGTTTTTCCACAATACCTGACGACCATTTAATTTTTGGGCTTCCGTGGCGCAATGGTTAGCGCGTTCGGCTGTTAAGCAATAGGTTGGTGGTTCGAGCCCATCCGGGAGCGGTGTTGTGAGGTCTCAGATGTGACGTAAAAAGTCAAGGTTTTTACACAATACCTGACGAGCATTTAAATTTTGGGCTTCCTTGGCGCAATGGTTAGCGCGTTCGGCTGTTAACCAATAGGTTGGTGGTTCGAGCCCACCCGGGAGCGGTGTTGTGTGATCTCAAATGTAACGTAGAAAGCCAAAATTTTTCCACAATACCTGACGACCATTTAATTTTTGGGCTTCCGTGGCGCAATGGTTAGCACGTTCGGCTGTTAACCAATAGGTTGGTGGTTCGAGCCCATCCGGGAGCGGTGTTGTGAGGTCTCAGATGTGACGTTAAAAGTCAAGGTTTTTCACAATACCTGACAACCATTTAATTTCTGAGCTTCCGTGGCTCAATGGTTAGCGCGTTCGGCTGTTAATTAATAGGTTGGTGGTTCGAGCCCACCCGGGAGCGGTGTTGTGGGATCTGAAATGTAACGTAGAAAGCCAAAGTTTTTGCACAATAAATGACGACCATTTAATTTTTGGGCTTCCGTGGCGCAATGGTTAGCGCGTTCGGCTGTTAACCAATAGGTTGGTGGTTCGACCCCATCCGGGAGCGGTGTTGTGAGGTCTCAGATGTGACGTAAAAAGTCAAGGTTTTTACATAATACCTGACGAGCATTTAACTTTTGGGCTTCCGTGGCGCAATGGTTAGCGCGCTCGGCTGTTAACCAATAGGTTGGTGGTTCGAGCCCACCCGGGAGCGGTGTTGTGTGATCTCAAATGTAACGTAGAAAGCCAAAGTTTTTCCACAATACCTGACGACCATTTAATTTTTGGGCTTCCGTGGCGCAATGGTTAGCGCGTTCAGCTGCTATTCAAAAGACTGGTGGTTTGAGCTCTCCCGGGAGCGGTGTTGTGACGTCTCAAATGTAACATAAAATGTCAGAGTTTTTCCACAATACCTGTCGAACATTGAATTTTTGGGCTTCCGTGGCGCAATGGTTAGCGCGTTCAGCTGTTAATCGAGAGGATGGTGGTACGAGCCCACCCGGGAGAGGTGTTGTGGGGTCTCAGATGTAGCGTAAAAAGTCAAAACTTATCCACAATACGTGACAATCATTTAATTTCTGAGCTTCCGTGGCTCAATGGTTAGCGCGTTCGGCTGTTAACCAATAGGTTGGTGGTTCGAGCTCATCCGGTAGCGGTGTTGTGAGGTCTCAGATGTGACGTAGAAAGCCAAAGTTTTTCCACAATACGTGACAACCATTTAATTTCTGGGCTTCCGTGGCTCAATGATTAGCGCGTTCGGCTGTTAACCAATAGGTTTGTGGTTCGAGCCCATCCGGGATGCGGTGTTGTGAGGTCTCAGATGTAACGTAAAATGTCTGAGTTTTTCACAATACCTGACGAACATTTAATTTTTGGGCTTCCGTGGCGCAATGATTAGCACGTTCAGCTGTTAATCGAAAGGTTGAAGGTTCGAGCCCACCCGGGAGAGGTGTTGTGGGGTCTCATATGTAGCGTAAAAAGTCAAAACTTATCCACAATACGTGACAATCATTTAATTTCTGAGCTTCCGTGGCTCAATGGTTAGCGCGTTCGGCTGTTAACCAATAGGTTGGTGGTTCGAGCTCATCCGGTAGCGGTGTTGTGAGGTCTCAGATGTGACGTAGAAAGCCAAAGTTTTTCCACAATACGTGACAACCATTTAATTTCTGGGCTTCCGTGGCTCAATGATTAGCGCGTTCGGCTGTTAACCAATAGGTTTGTGGTTCGAGCCCATCCGGGATGCGGTGTTGTGAGGTCTCAGATGTAACGTAAAATGTCTGAGTTTTTCACAATACCTGACGAACATTTAATTTTTGGGCTTCCGTGGCGCAATGATTAGCACGTTCAGCTGTTAATCGAAAGGTTGAAGGTTCGAGCCCACCCGGGAGAGGTGTTGTGGGGTCTCATATGTAGCGTAAAAAGTCAAAACTTATCCACAATACGTGACAATCATTTAATTTCTGAGCTTCCGTGGCTCAATGGTTAGCGCGTTCGGCTGTTAACCAATAGGTTGGTGGTTCGAGCTCATCCGGGAGCGGTGTTGTGAGGTCTCAGATGTGACGTAGAAAGCCAAAGTTTTTCCACAATACCTGACGACCATTTAATTTTTGGGCTTCCGTGGCTCAATGGTTAGCGCGTTCGGCTGTTAACCAATAGGTTGGTGGTTCGAGCCCATCCGGGAACGGTGTTGTGTGATCTCAAATGTAACGTAGAAAGCCAAAGTTTTTGCACAATAAATGACGACCATTTAATTTTTGGGCTTCCGTGGCTAACCATTGAGCCACGGAAGCTGAGAAATTAAATAGTTGTCAGGTATTGTTGAAAAGTTACGACTTTTCACGCTACATCTGAGACCCCACAAAACCTCTCTCGTTTGGGCTCGAACCACCAACCTTTCGGTTAACAGCTGAACGCGCTGACCATCGCGCCACTGAAGCCCAAAAATTAAATGTTCGTCAGGTATTGTGGAAAAACTCTGACATTTTACGTTACATCTGAGACGTCACAACACTTCTCCCGGATGGGCTCGAACCACCAACCTATTGGTTAATAGCCGAACGCGCTAACCATTGCGCCACTGAAGCCCAAAAATTAAATTTTCGTCAGGTATTGAGGTAAAACTTTGACTTTTTACTTCACATCTGAGGCCTCACAACACCGCTCCCGGATGGGCTCGAACCACCAACCTTTCGGTTAACAGCCGAACGCGCTAACCATTGCGCCACGGAAGCCCAAAAATTAAATGGTCGTCAGGTATTGTGGAAAAACTTTGGCTTTCTACGTTACATTTGAGATCACACAACACCGCTCCCGGATGGGCTCGAACCACCAACCTATTGGTTAACAGCCGAACGCGCTAACCATTGCGCCACGGACGCCCAATAATTAAATGGTTGTCAGGTATTGTTGAAAAGTTACTTTTCACGCTACTTCTGAGACCCCACAAATCCTCTCTCGTTTGGGCTCGAACCACCAACCTTTCGGTTAACAGCTGAACGCGCTAACCATTGCGCCTCTGAGGCCCAAAAATTAAATGGTCGTCAGGTATTGTGGAAAAACTTTGACTTTTTACTTCACATCCTAGACCTCACCGCACCGCTCCCGGATGGGCTCCAACCACCAACCTTTCGATTGACAGCCTAACGCGCTAACCATTGAGCCACGGAAGCTCAGAAATTAAATGGTTGTCAGGTATTGTTGAAAAGTTACGACTTTTCAAGCTACATCTGAGACCCCACAAAACCTCTCTCGTTTGGGCTCGAACCACCAACCTTTCGGTTAACAGCTGAACGCGCTGACCATTGCGCCACTGAAGCCCAAAAATTAAATTTTCGTCAGGTATTGAGGTAAAACTTTGACTTTTTACTTCACATCTGAGGCCTCACAACACCGCTCCCGGATGGGCTCGAACCACCAACCTTTCGGTTAACAGCCGAACGCGCTAACCATTGCGCCACGGACGCCCAAAAAAATGGGCGTCAGGTATTGCGGAAAAACTTTGGCTATTTATGTTACATTTGAGATCCAAAAACACCGCTCCCGGGTGGGCTCGAACCACCAAGCTATTGGTTAACAGCCGAACGCGCTAACCATTGAGCCACGAAAGATCAGAAAATAAATGGTTATCACGTATTATGGAAAAAGTTTGACTTTTCACGCTTCATCTGAGACCTCACAACACCTCTCCCGGGTGGGCTCGAATACCAACCTTTCGATTAACAGCTGAACGCGCTAACCATTGCGCCAAGGAAGCCCAAAAATTAAATGCTCGTCAGGTATTGTGGAAAAACTATGACATTTTACGTTACATCTGAGACGTCACAACACCGCTCCCGGGAGGGCTCGAACCACCAACCTTTCGGTTAACAGCTGAACGCGCTGACCATTGCGCCACTGAAGCCCAAAAATTAAATTTTCGTCAGGTATTGAGGTAAAACCTTGTCTTTTTACTTCACATCTGAGACCTCACAACACCGCTCCCGGATGGGCTCGAACCACCAACCTTTCGGTTAACAGCCGAACGCGCTAACCATTCGCCACGGACGCCCAAGAGTTAAATACTCGTCAGGTATTGTGTAAAAACCTTGACTTTTTACGTCAAATCTGAGACCTCAAAACACCGCTCCCGGATGGGGTCGAACCACCAACCTATTGGTTAACAGCCGAACGCGCTAACCATTGCGCCACGGAAGCCCAAAAATTAAATGGTCGTCATTTATTGTGCAAAAACTTTGGCTTTCTACGTTACATTTGAGATCCCACAACACCGCTCCCGGGTGGGCTCGAACCACCAACCTATTGGTTAACAGCCGAACGCGCTAACCATTGAGCCACGGAAGCTAAGAAATTAAATGGTTGTCAGGTATTGTGGAAAAACTTTGGCTTTCTACGTTACATTTGAGATCACACAACACCGCTCCCGGGTGGGCTCGAACCACCAACCTATTGGTTAACAGCCGAACGCGCTAACCATTGCGCCACGGAAGCCCAAAAGCTAAATGCTCGTCAGGTGTTGTGCAAAAAAACTTGACTTTTTACGTCACATCTGAGACCTCACAACACCGCTCCCGGATGGGCTCGAACCACCAACCTATTGGTTAACAGCCGAACGCGCTAACCATTGAGCCACGGAAGCCCAAAAATTAAATGCTCGTCAGGTATTGTGGAAAAACTTTGGCTTTTTACTTCACATCTGATACCTCACAACACCGCTCCCGGATGGGCTCGAACCACCAACCTATTGGTTAACAGCCGAACGCGCTAACCATTGAGCCACGGAAGCCCAAAAATTAAATGCTCGTCAGGTATTGTGGAAAAACTTTGGCTTTTTACTTAATAATAATAATAATAATAATAATAATAATTTATTTACTTTTGTCCACTACGGTCTTGCCCGTTACAATGCAAGGCCAAGTCAAAAAATGACTTTTAGCCGTATTCCATATTTTATACATAGTTGTTTATCATGCCTTTTATTATATTTTCATTAATGTTATGTTTATTTTTAATAATTTTAGGTGTAATATATTTAGCTTAAATATAAGAACAAAGGGAGTTGGACACTAGTGTATTAAATTTTAAAATTAGGTTTTAGCATAATAACAAACAAAAAAGATCTACAGTTAGTTACATATTAGTTTAAATGAGTTATAAAATTAGAGTTAAACATTAGAATAGATACATTTCTAGAGTTAGATTGAATTAAACATTAAGGTAATCCAATTCAACCGTTCTCATATGTTACCATTTTATGTTATACGATTTAAAATATACTGCCGCACTACAGTTTTAAATTTACCTATACTTATATTTAGGGAAGGGTTTAGGTCATTGAACTGCTTGGTCATTTTACAAAAGATAGAATTGAATTTTGTAGAAGTGCGCGCGTATTCTATTTCCAATAGTAGGTATTGTCGTGTATGGTGCTCTGAAGGTGTGCGTAAAAGAAACGGGTTAAATATGTTAGATTTTAGTGATTTAAAAATCAATAGTAAACAAGCAAATTCATATATTTGATAGATAGAAAGGACCTGGAGGGATTTAAATATCGGGGCGGTTGGTGCCAAATATGGTTTATTGTCCACTATTCTTAGAGATCTTTTTTGAAGTATTAGTAGTCGATTCAAATTGTATTTTGATGTATTGCCCCAAATCGCAATGCAGAATGTTAGGTGAGAGTAAATTAGCGCATAGTAGAGCTGCAGTCGTATTTCGTAGTTGAGAATCTTTCTGTTTTGATGGATCAAATATGTTCCATATGCAATTTTCTTTACTATGTTATCTATATGTGTATTAAATTTTAGATGTGGATCGTACCATATACCGAGGTATTTATATAAAACAACTTCCTGTAGTATCTTATCTCCTAGTCGAATTCTGGTATTGTTGTGGCGGGGCTTGTTAATGTTGGAGAATATCATGTACACGGTTTTTTCGGTGTTTAACTCAAGAAGATTAACTTTAAGCCAGGTATCTATTTTGACGAGTAGCTTATTGGCATCAGCCATAACATGATTCAGTTCTGATCCCCCGTTGACACTGACCGTGTCATCCGCATACAGGGTTAAAAAGTTCTCTTTATCGATCGCAACTATATCATTGATGAATAGGTTGAACAAAAGTGGAGAGAGAATTGATCCCTGAGGAACTCCACATAGCACCACATTTTCTGAGGAAACTTTACCATTAAGTTTGGTTTGACTCTGTCGCCCTTGTAAGTATGAATTTAGCCAGTTATGACTCTTGCCCCTCACACCCATGGAATATAATTTTCCCAGTAGAAGTGAATGGTTAACGGTATCAAAGGCCTTTCTGAGATCCAAAAATACTGCCAAAGCGTAAGAGTTTTTATCAAGTTGATCCACAATTTTTTTATAGACCTTTAGGTTAGCTACTTCTACACTAGAGTTCTCTCTAAATCCAAATTGCTTATTCGTTATCAGTTGGAACTTATTTACAAATTTTGCAAGCCTGTTATTAAAGCATTTATCAAAGACTTTGGCAAAGATTGAGAGGATTGAGATCGGTCTGTAATTATTGGGAGAATGCCTGTTACCGGATTTGTGTATGGGCACAATAATTGATTTTTTAAGACGTTGCGGGTATTGGCCTTTGTCAAAAGACAGATTTATTAGGTTTGTGAGAGGCTTTATTATCAATGGCGCTACAAGTTTTAGTATTCTTGGTGAGATATCGTCAAAGCCTGCAGCAGAGTCGCTTTTTAATAGTGAAACTATGTTTAATATCTCCGATTCCTCTACTTGGAAAAGGGCCATAGTATTCGGTAGGTTTTCGACAACTGGTGTGTTTTTGTATGCGTTCATAGATTGGCCTTGGTTAGTTTGAGGTGGGTTAAAAAAATTGTTGAAGTTGTCTGGGGTGTTTTCAATCGATGTTTCTTTTTTAAGTTTGCCTTTCCCTAACAGGTCATTGATTGTTTTCCATGTCTTCTTCGGATCAGCCTGGCAGACTTCCAATGCTTTTTTATAATAGTTAATTCTTGCGTCTCTAATCATCTTATTGCAAAGATTTCTTTGGTCTTTGTATTGTCTTATATTGGCCTCAGTAGGGTTACGTTTCGATATTCTTTTGGTCCTTCTTTTTACTTTTATGGCACTGAGTATATCATTAGTAATCCATTTACTGGAATCACTTTTTGTCACCTCATAGTAAGGGAATGTAGTATCGTAAGCCTCAACAAAGAAATCATGGAATTCATTGAATTCAGTGTTTACGTCTACGGTATGTACCATGGGTTTCCAAACTTTTTTTTGTAGGATATTAATAAATTTAGTTATATTGTGTTGCGAGAAATTCCTAATTTTAATTTTAGGTCTACTTTCTTGGAGGCAGTGACAAGAGATATTAATTGGGAAATGATCAGATGCATCTATGTTGTTCATAACCTTGACTTGCGCGGTAGTATTAGTAAAACAGTGATCGATTAGGGATGCGCTAGTTGCCGTTACCCTTGTTGGTTCAGTCACCAATTGGTTTAGGCCATAGCTGCTTGTCAGATCTATTAGTCTCTGCGTTGTGGTGCTGGTTTCATTTAAATTTATATTAAAATCTCCAACTATGACTTTTCGTCCTCGCGGTGGTCCCATTTTTTCGATTACTGATTCAAGCAGTAGAAAAAATTCGTCTGACAAATGTCCCGTTCTATATATAACTGCTATGTATAGATTATTTACTCTAATTGTGTGCACTTCGCAGACTTCATTTAAGATACAGGCTTCCAGTACTACTTCGAATTTCAGCTCCTTCCTCAAATAAAACCCAACACCACCTCCCCCTTGATATGTACGATTCCGTCCAGTAAAAGTTAAGTTTGGATACGATTCAGAGTATTCGCCCTTGAACCAGGTTTCCGTTAAGGCGAATATATCAATATCATTTTTTAGAGACTGACATTCACTTAATAGGTGACCAAAATTGGCTTTCACACTACGAATATTATTAAATATTATGTTAATCATCTGGAGTTAATTTTGACACCCGAACCTTTTTATACAAAACTAGAAAATCAAAAACATTTATAAAAAGAAAAGAAAAGAAAAAAGAGGAGAAAAAACAACAACAAAAAAAAGCAAGAACCAAGTTAAGTTTTTATAACTACATCATTGGCAAAGTCGTATTTAAAAGTGTCCAAATCTATATTAATCGAGATGCTATTGATCCATTTATATCGGCTTGGAAGTTTGGTTTTCGCAAATTGTCTTAACTTGTACCTAGCTAAGTTTTGGTTAGAAGTATAATCGTGTTCTAGGAATATGCTTGTGCCCTTAAGCATGGTATTTCTAGTAAGAATCGACATTTTTATGTCATACGTTTCCGTTTTTAGAATGACCACTCTGTTTTTACCAGCGAGATAGGGGCCTTTGCGATACACTTGAGATTGGTTTATGGGGATGTTTAAATTGAGATTTTGAGTAAATATGTCTTGGATTTTTTTGACTAGTGTAGCTCTATCTTCAATGTCACTGTCCGGAATACCCCTGATGGCAAGGTTATTTCGTTTTATCATAGCCTCTAAGTTGTCGATTTTCCTTTCATTTTCTCCAAAACGGCTTTTAGTTCGCGATTCTACGTCTACAGCATTCTGTTCTATGTTAGAGATCCGATCCTGTATAGACCCCATGTCTTTAATTGCGTCCTGCATATCCGCAATTGATCTTTCCATGGTTAGCTGTCTTTTCTCAATTGCCACTACAGATGCTTTGGTATCGTGCAGATTAGTGCTTAATCCATCTAATTTATTCGATATCTTTCTAAGTTCTTTAAACAGTTCCGCAGAGCTGAGTTCCGTTTCTTCACCCGAATTAGTGTTAGAGTTCGCCCTAGTCTTAGTCATAATGGTCGTGGGATTGCGCTAGCCGTGATAAAGAAGGATTTAACTACGTAGATGGAAGTTTGACTGAGTGTCCAGGGTCAGAGGGTCTTGGGAGGTTAAGCGACCGGCTGGAGCAAAAGGTGGTTTCAGATTCCGGTAGGCCTTAGTTTTAGGCGACAGATAATTAAATAGTTTTTTTTACGTTTTTTTCACGCGACACTAGTATAGTTTTTTATATAAGGCTTATTACTTTTCCCTACGTTATCAATCTGTGCTTTATTTTTTTCCCTACTTTATCTATCTGAATATTTTTTTAATCGACTTATCTTTTCGGAATGTTTGCTGTACGACGCCTTGTCTACCGGGTCCGGATGTATTGGAAGTAGGGTTTCCGGGTACTGACTGCTACGGCAATTACTTCAGTTAAGGTGAATAAGAAAGCAATTGACCCTGTCATCAAGCACACTCGTCCCGGTATTAATCGGCCGCACCACGTTTAATCACCGCAGTAGGTTAATTCACTGTCCTTTTATTTTCCAACGCAGATATAAATCACGATCGCGGGTATAGTTAAAAAAAAATACTGTGAGTAAATAACTTAAGATCACGGGTATAGTTAAAGATACTAAATGAGTCAATAACTGAGCAGGATTAATAAAACTTCGACTTAGCACAAAAACACGGAGCGAAAAAATACTGCGACCGCACTCTCTGACTGCCGAAGATTGACTCACATCTGAGACCTCACAACACCGCTCCCGGGTGGGCTCGAACCACCAACCTATTGGTTAACAGCCGAACGCGCTAACCATTGAGCCACGGAAGCTAAGAAATTAAATGGTTGTCAGGTATTGTGGAAAAACTTTGGCTTTCTACGTTACATTTGAGATCACACAACACCGCTCCCGGGTGGGCTCGAACCACCAACCTATTGGTTAACAGCCGAACGCGCTAACCATTGCGCCACGGAAGCCCAAAAGCTAAATGCTCGTCAGGTGTTGTGCAAAAAAACTTTGGCTTTCTACGTTACATTTGAGACCCCACAACACCTCTCCCGGGTGGGCTCGAACCACCAACCTTTCGATTAACAGCTGAACGCCGTAACCATTGTGCCACGGAAGCCCAAAAATTAAATGCTCGTCAGGTATTGTGTAAAAACCTTGACTTTTTACGTCACATCTGAGACCTCACAACACCGCTCCCGGATGGGCTCGAACCACCAACCTAATGGTTAACAGCCGAACGCGCTAACCATTGCGCCACGGAAGCCCAAAAATTAAATGGTCGTCAGGTATTGTGGAAAAACTTTGGCTTTTTACTTCACATCTGAGACCTCACAACACCGCTCCCGGATGGGCTCGAACCACCAACCTTTCGGTTAACAGCCGAACGCGCTAACCATTGAGCCACGGAAGATCAGAAAATAAATGGTTATCACGTATTATGGAAAAAGTTTGACTTTTCACACTACATCTGAGACCTCACAACACCTCTCCCGGGTGGGCTTGAACCACCAACCTTTCGATTAACAGCTGAACGCGCTAACCATTGCGCCACGGAAGCCCAAAAATTAAATGCTCGTCAGGTATTGTGGAAAAACTCTGACATTTTACGTTACATCTGAGACGTCACAACACCGCTCCCGGGAGGGCTCGAACCACCAACCTTTCGGTTAACAGCTGAACGCGCTGACCATTGCGCCACTGAAGCTCAGAAATTAAATGGTTGTCACGTATTGTGGAAAAGTTTTGACTTTTTACGCTACATCTGAGACCCCACATCACCTGTTCCGGGGGGGCTCGAACCACCAACCTTTCGATTAACAGCTGAACGCGCTAACCATTGCGCCAAGGAAGCCCAAAAATTAAATGTTCGTCAGGTATTGTGGAAAAACTCTGACATTTTACGTTACATCTGAGACGTCACAACACTTCTCCCGGATGGGCTCGAACCACCAACCTATTGGTTAATTGCCGAACGCGCTAACCATTGCGCCACTGAAGCCCAAAAATTAAATTTTCGTCAGGTATTGAGGTAAAACTTTGACATTTTACTTCACATCTGAGGCCTCACAACACCGCTCCCGGATGGGCTCGAACCACCAACCTTTCGGTTAACAGCCGAACGCGCTAACCATTGCGCCACGGAAGCCCAGAAATTAAATGGTCGTCAGGTATTGTGGAAAAACTTTGGCTTTCTACGTTACATTTGAGACCCCACAACACCTCTCCCGGGTGGGCTCGAACCACCAACCTTTCGATTAACAGCTGAACGCGCTAACCATTGCGCCACGGAAGCCCAAAAATTAAATGCTCGTCAGATATTGTGTAAAAACCTTGACTTTTTACGTCACATCTAAGACCTCACAACACCGCTCCCGGATGGGCTCGAACCACCAACCTATTGGTTAACAGCCGAACGCGCTAACCATTGCAACACGGACGCCCAATAATTAAATGGTTGTCAGGTATTGTTGAAAAGTTACGACTTTTCACGCTACTTCTGAGACCCCACAAATCCTCTCTCGTTTGGGCTCGAACCACCAACCTATTGCTTAATAGCTGAACGCGCTAACCATTGAGCCACGGAAGCTCAGAAATTAAACGGTTGTCAGGTATTGTGGAAAGACTTTGACTTTCTACGTTACATTTGAGACCCCACAACACCTCTCCCGGGTGGGCTCGAACCACCATCCTTTCGGTTAACAGCTGAACGCGCTAACCATTGCGCCACTGAGGCCCAAAAATTAAATGGTCGTCAGGTATTGTGGAAAAACTCTGACATTTTACGTTACATCTGAGACGTCACAACACCGCTCCCGGGAGGGCTCGAACCACCAGCCTTTCGGTTAACAGCTGAACGCGCTGACCATTGCGCCACTGTAGCCCAAAAATTAAATTTTCGTCAGGTATTGAGGTAAAACCTTGACTTTTTACTTCACATCTGAGACCTCACAACACCGCTCCCGGATGGGCTCGAACCATCAACCTTTCGGTTAACAGCCGAACGCGCTAACCATTCGCCACTGAGGTCCAAAAATTAAATGGTCGTCAGGTATTGTGGAAAAACTTTGGCTATTTACGTTACATTTGAGATCCAAAAACACCGCTCCCGGGTGGGCTCGAACCACCAACCTATTGGTTAACAGCCGAACGCGCTAACCATTGAGCCACGGAAGATCAGAAAATAAATGGTTATCACGTATTATGGAAAAAGTTTGACTTTTCACGCTACATCTGAGACCTCACAACACCTCTCCCGGGTGGGCTCGAACCACCAACCTTTCGATTAACAGCTGAACGCGCTAACCATTGCGCCACGGAAGCCCAAAAATTAAATGTTCGTCAGGTATTGTGGAAAAACTCTGACATTTTACGTTACATCTGAGACATCACAACACCGCTCCCGGATGGGCTAGAACCACCAACCTACTGGTTAACAGCCGAACGCGCTAACCATTGCGCCACGGAAGCAGAAAAATTAAATTTTCGTCAGGTATTGAGGTAAAACTTTGACTTTTTACTTCACATCTGAGGCCTCACAACACCGCTCCCGGATGGGCTCGAACCACCAACCTTTCGGTTAACAGCCGAACGCGCTAACCATTGCGCCACGGAAGCCCAAAATTTAAATGGTCGTCAGGTATTGTGGAAAAACTTTGGCTTTCTACGTTACATTTGAGATCACACAACACCGCTCCCGGATGGGCTCGAACCACCAAGCTATTGGTTAACAGCCGAACGCGCTAACCATTGAGCCACGAAAGATCAGAAAATAAATGGTTATCACGTATTATGGAAAAAGTTTGACTTTTCACGCTACATCTGAGACGTCACAACACTTCTCCCGGATGGGCTCGAACCACCAACCTATTGGTTAATAGCCGAACGCGCTAACCATTGCGCCACTGAAGCCCAAAAATTAAATTTTCGTCAGGTATTGAGGTAAAACTTTGACTTTTTACTTCACATCTGAGGCCTCACAACACCGCTCCCGGATGGGCTCGAACCACCAACCTTTCGGTTAACAGCCGAACGCGCTAACCATTGCGCCACGGAAGCCCAAAAATTAAATGGTCGTCAGGTATTGTGGAAAAGTTACTTTTCACGCTACTTCTGAGACCCCACAATACCGCTCCCGGATGGGCTCGAACCACCAACCTTTCGATTAACAGCCGAACGCGCTAACCATTGAGCCACGGAAGCTCAGAAATTAAATGGTTGTCACGTATTGTGGAAAAGTTTTGACTTTTTACGCTACATCTGAGACCACACAATACCTCTTCCGGGCGGGCTCGAACCACCAACCTTTCGATTAACAGCTGAACGCGCTGACCATTGCGCCACTGTAGCCCAAAAATTAAATTTTCGTCAGGTATTGAGGTAAAACCTTGACTTTTTACTTACCATCTGAGACCTCACAACACCGCTCCCGGATGGGCTCGAACCACCAACCTTTCGGTTAACAGCCGAACGCGCTAACCATTCGCCACTGAGGCCCAAAAATTAAATGGTCGTCAGGTATTGTGGAAAAACTTTGGCTATTTACGTTACATTTGAGATCCAAAAACACCGTTCCCGGGTGGGCTCGAACCACCAACCTATTGGTTAACAGCCGAACGCGCTAACCATTGAGCCACGGAAGATCAGAAATTAAATGGTTGTCACGTATTGTGGAAAAGTTTTGACTTTTAACGCTACATCTGAGACCCCACAACACCTCTTCCGGGTGGGCTCGAACCACCAACCTTTCGATTAAGAGCTGGACGCGCTAATTACTGCGCCACGGAAGCCCAAAAATTAAATGTTCGTCAGGTATTGTGGAAAAACTCTGACATTTTACGTAACATCTGAGACGTCACAACACCGCTCCCGGATGGGCTCGAACCACCAACCTTTCGGTTAACAGCCGAACGCGCTAGCCATTGCGCCACGGACACCCAAAAATTAAATGGTTGTCAGGTATTGTTGAAAAGTTACGAATTTTCACGCTACATCTGAGACCCCACAAAACCTCTCTCGTTTGGGCTCGAACCACCAACCTTTCGGTTAACAGCTGAACGCGCTGACCATTGCGCCACTGAAGCCCAAAAATTAAATGTTCGTCAGGTATTGTGGAAAAATCCGACATTTTACGTTACATCTAAGACGTCACAACACTTCTCCCGAATGGGCTCGCACCACCAACCTATTGGTTAATAGCCGAGCGCGCTAACCATTGCGCCACTGAAGCCCAAAAATTAAATTTTCGTCATTTATTGAGGTAAAACTTTGACTTTTTACTTCACATCTGAGGCCTCACAACACCGCTCCCGGATGGGCTCGAACCACCAACCTTTCGGTTAACAGCCGAACGCGCTAACCATTGCGCCACGGACGCCCAAAAAAAAATGGTCGTCAGGTATTGCGGAAAAACTTTGGCTATTTACGTTACATTTGAGATCCAAAAACACCGTTCCCGGGTGGGCTCGAACCACCAACCTATTGGTTAACAGCCGAACGCGCTAACCATTGAGCCACGGAAGATCAGAAATTAAATGGTTGTCACGTATTGTGGAAAAGTTTTGACTTTTAACGCTACATCTGAGACCCCACAACACCTCTTCCGGGTGGGCTCGAACCACCAACCTTTCGATTAAGAGCTGGACGCGCTAATTACTGCGCCACGGAAGCCCAAAAATTAAATGTTCGTCAGGTATTGTGGAAAAACTCTGACATTTTACGTAACATCTGAGACGTCACAACACCGCTCCCGGATGGGCTCGAACCACCAACCTTTCGGTTAACAGCCGAACGCGCTAGCCATTGCGCCACGGACACCCAAAAATTAAATGGTTGTCAGGTATTGTTGAAAAGTTACGAATTTTCACGCTACATCTGAGACCCCACAAAACCTCTCTCGTTTGGGCTCGAACCACCAACCTTTCGGTTAACAGCTGAACGCGCTGACCATTGCGCCACTGAAGCCCAAAAATTAAATGTTCGTCAGGTATTGTGGAAAAATCCGACATTTTACGTTACATCTAAGACGTCACAACACTTCTCCCGAATGGGCTCGCACCACCAACCTATTGGTTAATAGCCGAGCGCGCTAACCATTGCGCCACTGAAGCCCAAAAATTAAATTTTCGTCATTTATTGAGGTAAAACTTTGACTTTTTACTTCACATCTGAGGCCTCACAACACCGCTCCCGGATGGGCTCGAACCACCAACCTTTCGGTTAACAGCCGAACGCGCTAACCATTGCGCCACGGACGCCCAAAAAAAAATGGTCGTCAGGTATTGCGGAAAAACTTTGGCTATTTACGTTACATTTGAGATCAAAAACACCGCTCCCGGTTGGGCTCGAACCACCAAGCTATGGGTTAACAGCCGAACGCGCTAACCATTGAGCCACGAAAGATCAGAAAATAAATGGTTATCACGTATTATGGAAAAAGTTTGACTTTTCACGCTACATCTGAGACCTCACAACACCTCTCTCGGGTGGGCTCGAACCACCAACCTTTCGATTAACAGCTGAACGCGCTAACCATTGCGCCACGGAAGCCCAAAAATTAAATGCTCGTCAGGTATTGTGGAAAAACTCTGACATTTTACGTTACATCTGAGACGTCACAACACCGCTCCCGGGAGGGCTCGAACCACCAACCTTTCGGTTAACAGCTGAAAGCGCTGACCATTGCGCCACTGAAGCTCAGAAATTAAATGGTTGTCACGTATTGTGGAAAAGTTTTGACTTTTTATGCTACATCTGAGACCCCACATCACCTCTTCCAGGTGGGCTCGAACCACCAACCTTTCGATTAACAGCTGAACGCGCTAACCATTGCGCCACGGAAGCCCAAAAATTAAATGTTCGTCAGGTATTGTGGAAAAACTCTGACATTTTACGTTACATCTGAGACGTCACAACACTTCTCCCGGATGGGCTCGAACCACCAACCTATTGGTTAATAGCCGAACGCCTTAACCATTGCGCCACTGAAGCCCAAAAATTAAATTTTCGTCAGGTATTGAGGTAAAACTTTGACTTTTTACTTCACATCTGAGGCCTCACAACACCGCTCCCGGATGGGCTCGAACCACCAACCTTTCGGTTAACAGCCGAACGCGCTAACCAATCGCCACGGACGCCCAAAAATTAAATGGTCGTCAGGTATTGTGGAAAAACTCTGACATTTTACGTTACATCTGAGACGTCACAACACTTCTCCCGGATAGGCTCGAAAAACCAACCAATTGGTTAACAGCCGAACGCGCTAACCATTGAGCCACAGAAGCTCAGAAATTAAATGGTTGTTAGGTTTTGTGGATAAGTTATGACTTTTTACGTTACATCTGAGACCTCACAACACCGCTCCCAGATGGGCTCGAACCACCAACCTTTCGATTAACAGCCGAACGCGCTAACATTGAGCCACGGAAGCCCAAAAATTAAATGTTCGTCAGGACAATAAATAAAAATGTACCTCGATTTTTAATTTTCAGCTGTTAACCGAAAGGTTGGTGGTTCGAGCCCTCCCGGGAGCGGTGTTGTGACGTCTCAGATGTAACGTAAAATGTCAGAGTTTTTCCACAATACCTGACGAGCATTTAATTTTTGGGCTTCCGTGGCGCAATGGTTAGCGCGTTCAGCTGTTAATCGAAAGGTTGGTGGTTCGAGCCCACCCGGGAGAGGTGTTGTGAGGTCTCAGATGTAGCGTGAATAGTCAAACTTTTTCCATAATACGTGATAACCATTTATTTTCTGATCTTTCGTGGCTCAATGGTTAGCGCGTTCGGCTTTTAACCAATAGCTTGGTGGTTCGAGCCCACCCGGGAGCGGTGTTTTTGGATCTCAAATGTAACGTAAATAGCCAAAGTTTTTCTACAATACCTGACGACCACTTAATTTTTGGGCTTCCGTGGCGCAATGGTTAGTGCGTTCAGCTGTTAACCGAAAGGTTGGTGGTTCGAGCCCAAACGAGAGAGGATTTGTGGGGTCTCAGATGTAGCGTGAAAAGTCGTAACTTTTCAACAATACCTGACAACCATTTAATTTTTGGGCGTCCGTGGTGCAATGGTCAGCGCGTTCAGCTGTTAACCGAAAGGTTGGTGGTTCGAGCCCTCCCGGGAGCGGTGTTGTGACGTCTCAGATGTAACGTAAAATGTCAGAGTTTTTCCACAACACCAGACGAACATTTAACTTTTGGGCTTCCGTGGCGCAATGGTTAGCGCGTTCGGCTGTTAACCAATTGGTTGGTGGTTCGAGCCCATCCGGGAGCGGTGTTGTGAGGTCTCAGATGTGACGTAAAAAGTCAAGGTTTTTACACAATACCTGACGAGAATTTAATTTTTGGGATTCCGTGGCGCAATGGTTAGCGCGTTCAGCTGTTAATCGAAAGGTTGGTGGTTCGAGCCCACCCGGGAGAGGTAATGTGGGGTCTCAAATGTAACGTAGAAAGCCAAAGTTTTTCCACAACACCTGACAACCATTTAATTTCTGAGCTTCCGTGGCTCAATGGTTAGCGCGTTCGGCTGTTAACCAATAGGTTGGTGGTTCGAGCCCATCCGGGAGCGGTGTTGTGAGGTCTCAGATGTGACGTAAATAGTCAAGGTTTTTACACAATACCTGACGAGCATTTAATTTTTGGGCTTCCGTGGCGCAATGGTTAGCGCGTTCAGCTGTTAATCGAAAGGTTGGTGGTTCGAGCCCACCCGGGAGAGGTGTTGTGAGGTCTCAGATGTAGCGTGAATAGTCAAACTTTTTCCATAATACGTGATAACCATTTATTTTCTGATCTTTCGTGGCTCAATGGTTAGCGCGTTCGGCTTTTAACCAATAGCTTGGTGGTTCGAGCCCACCCGGGAGCGGTGTTTTTGGATCTCAAATGTAACGTAAATAGCCAAAGTTTTTCTACAATACCTGACGACCACTTAATTTTTGGGCTTCCGTGGCGCAATGGTTAGTGCGTTCAGCTGTTAACCGAAAGGTTGGTGGTTCGAGCCCAAACGAGAGAGGATTTGTGGGGTCTCAGATGTAGCGTGAAAAGTCGTAACTTTTCAACAATACCTGACAACCATTTAATTTTTGGGCGTCCGTGGTGCAATGGTCAGCGCGTTCAGCTGTTAACCGAAAGGTTGGTGGTTCGAGCCCTCCCGGGAGCGGTGTTGTGACGTCTCAGATGTAACGTAAAATGTCAGAGTTTTTCCACAACACCAGACGAACATTTAACTTTTGGGCTTCCGTGGCGCAATGGTTAGCGCGTTCGGCTGTTAACCAATTGGTTGGTGGTTCGAGCCCATCCGGGAGCGGTGTTGTGAGGTCTCAGATGTGACGTAAAAAGTCAAGGTTTTTACACAATACCTGACGAGAATTTAATTTTTGGGATTCCGTGGCGCAATGGTTAGCGCGTTCAGCTGTTAATCGAAAGGTTGGTGGTTCGAGCCCACCCGGGAGAGGTAATGTGGGGTCTCAAATGTAACGTAGAAAGCCAAAGTTTTTCCACAACACCTGACAACCATTTAATTTCTGAGCTTCCGTGGCTCAATGGTTAGCGCGTTCGGCTGTTAACCAATAGGTTGGTGGTTCGAGCCCATCCGGGAGCGGTGTTGTGAGGTCTCAGATGTGACGTAAATAGTCAAGGTTTTTACACAATACCTGACGAGCATTTAACTTTTGGGCTTCCGTGGCGCAATGGTTAGCGCGTTCGGCTGTTAACCAATAGGTTGGTGGTTCGAGCCCATCCGGGAGCGGTGTTGTGAGGTCTCAGATGTGACGTAAGAAGTCAAGGTTTTTACACAATACCTGACGAGTATTTAACTTTTGGGCTTCCGTGGCGCAATGGTTAGCGCGTTCGGCTGTTAACCAATAGGTTGGTGGTTCGAGCCCATCCGGGAGCGGTGTTGTGAGGTCTCAGATGTGACGTAAAAAGTCAAGTTTTTTGCACAATACCTGACGAGCATTTAGGTTTTGGGCTTCCGTGGCGCAATGGTTAGCGCGTTCGGCTGTTAAGCAATAGGTTGGTGGTTCGAGCCCATCCGGGAGCGGTGTTGTGAGGTCTCAGATGTGACGTAAAAAGTCAAGGTTTTTACACAATACCTAACGAGCATTTAAATTTTGGGCTTCCTTGGCGCAATGGTTAGCGCGTTCGGCTGTTAACCAATAGGTTGGGGGTTCGAGCCCACCCGGGAGCGGTGTTGTGTGATCTCAAATGTAACGTAGAAAGCCAAAATTTTTCCACAATACCTGACGACCATTTAATTTTTGGGCTTCCGTGGCGCAATGGTTAGCACGTTCGGCTGTTAACCAATAGGTTGGTGGTTCGAGCCCATCCGGGAGCGGTGTTGTGAGGTCTCAGATGTGACGTTAAAAGTCAAGGTTTTCCACAATACCTGACAACCATTTAATTTCTGAGCTTCCGTGGCTCAATGGTTAGCGCGTTCGGCTGTTAACCAATAGGTTGGTGGTTCGAGCCCACCCGGGAGCGGTGTTGTGGGATCTGAAATATAACGTAGAAAGCCAAAGTTTTTGCACAATAAATGACGACCATTTAATTTTTGGGCTTCCGTGGCGCAATGGTTAGCGCGTTCGGCTGTTAACCAATAGGTTGGTGGTTCGACCCCATCCGGGAGCGGTGTTGTGAGGTCTCAGATGTGACGTAAAAAGTCAAGGTTTTTACATAATACCTGACGAGCATTTAACTTTTGGGCTTCCGTGGCGCAATGGTTAGCGCGCTCGGCTGTTAACCAATAGGTTGGTGGTTCGAGCCCACCCGGGAGCGGTGTTGTGTGATCTCAAATGTAACGTAGAAAGCCAAAGTTTTTCCACAATACCTGACGACCATTTAATTTTTGGGCTTCCGTGGCGCAATGGTTAGCGCGTTCGGCTGTTAAGCAATAGGTTGGTGGTTCGAGCCCATCCGGGAGCGGTGTTGTGAGGTCTCAGATGTGACGTAAAAAGTCAAGGTTTTTACACAATACCTGACGAGCATTTAAATTTTGGGCTTCCTTGGCGCAATAGTTAGCGCGTTCGGCTGTTAACCAATAGGTTGGTGGTTCGAGCCCACCCGGGAGCGGTGTTGTGTGATCTCAAATGTAACGTAGAAAGCCAAAATTTTTCCACAATACCTGACGACCATTTAATTTTTGGGCTTCCGTGGCGCAATGGTTAGCACGTTCGGCTGTTAACCAATAGGTTTGTGGTTCGAGCCCATCCGGGAGCGGTGTTGTGAGGTCTCAGATGTGACGTTAAAAGTCAAGGTTTTTCACAATACCTGACAACCATTTAATTTCTGAGCTTCCGTGGCTCAATGGTTAGCGCGTTCGGCTGTTAACCATTAGGTTGGTGGTTCGAGCCCACCCGGGAGCGGTGTTGTGGGATCTGAAATGTAACGTAGAAAGCCAAAGTTTTTGCACAATAAATGACGACCATTTAATTTTTGGGCTTCCGTGGCGCAATGGTTAGCGCGTTCGGCTGTTAACCAATAGGTTGGTGGTTCGACCCCATCCGGGAGCGGTGTTGTGAGGTCTCAGATGTGACGTAAAAAGTCAAGGTTTTTACATAATACCTGACGAGCATTTAACTTTTGGGCTTCCGTGGCGCAATGGTTAGCGCGCTCGGCTGTTAACCAATAGGTTGGTGGTTCGAGCCCACCCGGGAGCGGTGTTGTGTGATCTCAAATGTAACGTAGAAAGCCAAAGTTTTTCCACAATACCTGACGACCATTTAATTTTTGGGCTTCCGTGGCGCAATGGTTAGCGCGTTCGGCTGTTAAGCAATAGGTTGGTGGTTCGAGCCCATCCGGGAGCGGTGTTGTGAGGTCTCAGATGTGACGTAAAAAGTCAAGGTTTTTACACAATACCTGACGAGCAATTAAATTTTGGGCTTCCTTGGCGCAATGGTTAGCGCGTTCGGCTGTTAACCACGTCGATTTTGAAAATGTTATTAAAAATCGAGGTAAATTTTTAATTATTGTTCAATCGAGATGAAATCACTTTCAATGAGTGTTTTATAGGGAATTAAGCTGAATTCGGTCAAACATTTCTCCAGAAAAAAATGCATTCAAAAGTGTACCGAAAAAATCGCATGTTTTTTTCCTTCAAGATACAAAATCCGTGACAACGATTTCTTATTGAAAATTGAATTTTAACAGTTTGTTGAATGAATATCGTTACATTTGCTTGAATTAACGCAAAAATTACAAAAATAATGGTTTCAGTGGTTATATTTGAAAACAGTGAACAAATACTCAAAATGTTTTTCTTAGGCCGAGTTACGTCGATTTTGAAAATGTTATTAAAAATCGAGGTACATTTTTATTTATTGTTCAATCGAGATGAAATCACTTTTAATGAGTGTTTTATAGGGAATTAAGCTGAATTCGGTCAAAAATTTCTCCAGAAAAAAATTCATTCAAAAAAGTACCGAAAAAATCGCAGGTTTTTCTTCTTCAAGACACAAAATCCGTGAATACGATTTCTTATTGAAAATTGAATTTTAACAGTTTTTTGAATGAATATCGTTACATTTGCTTGAATTAAAGCAAAAAGTATAAAAATAATGGTTTCAGTGGTTATTTTTGAAAATAGTGAAGAAATACTCAAAATATGCTTCTTTGGCCGTGAAACGTCGATTTTGAAAATGTTATTAAAAATCGAGGTAAATTTTTAATTATAGTTCAATCGAGATGAAATCACTTTCAATGAGTGTTTTATAGGGAATTAAGCTGAATTCGGTCAAACATTTCTCCAGAAAAAAATGCATTCAAAAGTGTACCGAAAAAATCGCATGTTTTTTTCCTTCAAGATACAAAATCCGTGACAACGATTTCTTATTGAAAATTGAATTTTAACAGTTTGTTGAATGAATATCGTTACATTTGCTTGAATTAACGCAAAAATTACAAAAATAATGGTTTCAGTGGTTATATTTGAAAACAGTGAACAAATACTCAAAATGTTTTTCTTAGGCCGAGTTACGTCGATTTTGAAAATGTTATTAAAAATCGAGGTAAATTTTTATTTATTGTTCAATCGAGATGAAATCACTTTTAATGAGTGTTTTATAGGGAATTAAGCTGAATTCGGTCAAACATTTCTCCAGAAAAAAATGCATTCAAAAGTGTACCGAAAAAATCGCATGTTTTTTTCCTTCAAGATACAAAATCCGTGACAACGATTTCTTATTGAAAATTGAATTTTAACAGTTTGTTGAATGAATATCGTTACATTTGCTTGAATTAACGCAAAAATTACAAAAATAATGGTTTCAGTGGTTATATTTGAAAACAGTGAACAAATACTCAAAATGTTTTTCTTAGGCCGAGTTACGTCGATTTTGAAAATGTTATTAAAAATCGAGGTACATTTTTATTTATTGTTCAATCGAGATGAAATCACTTTTAATGAGTGTTTTATAGGGAATTAAGCTGAATTCGGTCAAAAATTTCTCCAGAAAAAAATTCATTCAAAAAAGTACCGAAAAAATCGCAGGTTTTTCTTCTTCAAGACACAAAATCCGTGAATACGATTTCTTATTGAAAATTGAATTTTAACAGTTTTTTGAATGAATATCGTTACATTTGCTTGAATTAAAGCAAAAAGTATAAAAATAATGGTTTCAGTGGTTATTTTTGAAAATAGTGAAGAAATACTCAAAATATGCTTCTTTGGCCGTGAAACGTCGATTTTGAAAATGTTATTAAAAATCGAGGTACATTTTTATTTATTGTTCAATCGAGATGAAATCACTTTTAATGAGTGTTTTATAGGGAATTAAGCTGAATTCGGTCAAAAATTTCTCCAGAAAAAAATTCATTCAAAAAAGTACCGAAAAAATCGCAGGTTTTTCTTCTTCAAGACACAAAATCCGTGAATACGATTTCTTATTGAAAATTGAATTTTAACAGTTTGTTGAATGAATATCGTTACATTTGCTTGAATTAACGCAAAAATTACAAAAATAATGGTTTCAGTGGTTATATTTGAAAACAGTGAACAAATACTCAAAATGTTTTTCTTAGGCCGAGTTACGTCGATTTTGAAAATGTTATTAAAAATCGAGGTACATTTTTATTTATTGTTCAATCGAGATGAAATCACTTTTAATGAGTGTTTTATAGGGAATTAAGCTGAATTCGGTCAAAAATTTCTCCAGAAAAAAATTCATTCAAAAAAGTACCGAAAAAATCGCAGGTTTTTCTTCTTCAAGACACAAAATCCGTGAATACGATTTCTTATTGAAAATTGAATTTTAACAGTTTTTTGAATGAATATCGTTACATTTGCTTGAATTAAAGCAAAAAGTATAAAAATAATGGTTTCAGTGGTTATTTTTGAAAATAGTGAAGAAATACTCAAAATATGCTTCTTTGGCCGTGAAACGTCGATTTTGAAAATGTACGTAACATCTGAGACGTCACAACACCGCTCCCGGATGGGCTCGAACCACCAACCTTTTGGTTAACAGCCGAACGCGCTAGCCATTGCGCCACGGAAGCCCAAAAATTAAATGCTCGTCAGGTATTGTGGAAAAACTCTGACATTTTACGTTACATCTGAGACGTCACAACACCGCTCCCGGATGGGCTCGAACCACCAACCTTTCGATTGACAGCCGAACGCGCTAACCATTGAGCCACGGAAGCTCAGAAATTAAATGGTTGTCACGTATTGTGGAAAAGTTACGACTTTTCACGCTACATCTGAGACCCCACAAAACCTCTCTTTTGGGCTCGAACCACCAACCTTTCGGTTAACAGCTGAACGCGCTGACCATTGCGCCACTGAAGCCCAAAAATTAAATGTTCGTCAGGTATTGTTGAAAAACTCCGACATTTTACGTTACATCTGAGACGTCACAACACTTCTCCCGGATGGGCTCGAACCACCAACCTATTGGTTAATAGCCGAACGCGCTAACCATTGCGCAACTGAAGCCCAAAAATTAAATTTTCGTCAGGTATTGAGGTAAAACTTTGACTTTTTACTTCACATCTGAGGCCTCACAACACCACTCCCGGATGGGCTCGAACCACCAACCTTTCGGTTAACAGCCGAACGCGCTAACCATTGCGCCACGGAAGCCCAAAAATTAAATGCTCGTCAGGTATTGTGGAAAAACTCTGACATTTTACGTAACATCTGAGACGTCACAACACCGCTCCCGGATGGGCTCGAACCACCAACCTTTTGGTTAACAGCCGAACGCGCTAGCCATTGCGCCACGGAAGCCCAAAAATTAAATGCTCGTCAGGTATTGTGGAAAAACTCTGACATTTTACGTTACATCTGAGACGTCACAACACCGCTCCCGGGAGGGCTCGAACCACCAACCTTTCGGTTAACAGCTGAACGCGCTGACCATTGCGCCACTGAAGCCCAAAAATTAAATTTTCGTCAGGTATTGAGGTAAAACTTTGACTTTTTACTTCACATCCGAGACCTCACAACACCGCTCCCGGATGGGCTTGAACCACCAACCTTTCGATTGACAGCCGAACGCGCTAACCATTGCGCCACGGAAGCCCAAAAATTAAATGTTCGTCAGGTATTGTGGAAAAACTCTAACATTTTACGTTACATCTGAGACCCCACAACACCTCTTCCGGTGGGCTCGAACCACCAACCTTTCGATTAAGTGCTCGACGCGCTAATTATTGCGCCACGGAAGGCCAAAAATTAAATGTTCGTCAGGTATTGTGGAAAAACTCTGACATTTTACGTAACATCTGAGACGTCACAACACCGCTCCCGGATGGGCTCGAACCACCAACCTTTTGGTTAACAGCCGAACGCGCTAGCCATTGCGCCACGGAAGCCCAAAAATTAAATGCTCGTCAGGTATTGTGGAAAAACTCTGACATTTTACGTTACATCTGAGACGTCACAACACCGCTCCCGGGAGGGCTCGAACCACCAACCTTTCGGTTAACAGCTGAACGCGCTGACCATTGCGCCACTGAAGCCCAAAAATTAAATTTTCGTCAGGTATTGAGGTAAAACTTTGACTTTTTACTTCACATCCGAGACCTCACAACACCGCTCCCGGATGGGCTTGAACCACCAACCTTTCGATTGACAGCCGAACGCGCTAACCATTGCGCCACGGAAGCCCAAAAATTAAATGTTCGTCAGGTATTGTGGAAAAACTCTGACATTTTACGTTACATCTGAGACCCCACAACACCTCTTCCGGTGGGCTCGAACCACCAACCTTTCGATTAAGTGCTCGACGCGCTAATTATTGCGCCACGGAAGGCCAAAAATTAAATGTTCGTCAGGTATTGTGGAAAAACTCTGACATTTTACGTAACATCTGAGACGTCACAACACCGCTCCCGGATGGGCTCGAACCACCAACCTTTTGGTTAACAGCCGAACGCGCTAGCCATTGCGCCACGGAAGCCCAAAAATTAAATGCTCGTCAGGTATTGTGGAAAAACTCTGACATTTTACGTTACATCTGAGACGTCACAACACCGCTCCCGGAAGGGCTCGAACCACCAACCTTTCGGTTAACAGCTGAACGCGCTGACCATTGCGCCACTGAAGCCCAAAAATTAAATTTTCGTCAGGTATTGAGGTAAAACTTTGACTTTTTACTTCACATCCGAGACCTCACAACACCGCTCCCGGATGGGCTCGAACCACCAACCTTTCGATTGACAGCCGAACGCGCTAACCATTGAGCCACGGAAGCTCAGAAATTAAATGGTTGTCACGTATTGTGGAAAAGTTACGACTTTTCACGCTACATCTGAGACCCCACAAAACCTCTCTTTTGGGCTCGAACCACCAACCTTTCGGTTAACAGCTGAACGCGCTGACCATTGCGCCACTGAAGCCCAAAAATTAAATGTTCGTCAGGTATTGTTGAAAAACTCCGACATTTTACGTTACATCTGAGACGTCACAACACTTCTCCCGGATGGGCTCGAACCACCAACCTATTGGTTAATAGCCGAACGCGCTAACCATTGCGCAACTGAAGCCCAAAATTAAATTATCGTCAGGTATTGAGGTAAAACTTTGACTTTTTACTTCACATCTGAGGCCTCACAACACCACTCCCGGATGGGCTCGAACCACCAACCTTTCGGTTAACAGCCGAACGCGCTAACCATTGCGCCACGGACGCCCAAAAAAAATGGTCGTCAGGTATTGTGGAAAAACTTTGGCTATTTACGTTACATTTGAGATCCAAAAACACCGCTCCCGGGTGGGCTCGAACCACCAAGCTAATGGTTAACAGCCGAACGCGCTAACCATTGAGCCACGAAAGATCAGAAATTAAATGGTTATCACGTATTATGGAAAAAGTTTGACTTTTTACGCTACATCTGAGACCTCACAACACCTCTCCCGGGTGGGCTCGAACCACCAACCTTTCGATTAACAGCTGAACGCGCTAACCATTGCGCCACGGAAGCCCAAAAATTAAATTTTCGTCAGGTATTGAGGTAAAACTTTGACTTTTTACTTCACATCCGAGACCTCACAACACCGCTCCCGGATGGGCTCGAACCACCCACCTTTCGATTGACAGCCGAACGCGCTAACCATTGAGCCACGGAAGCTCAGAAATTAAATGGTTGTCACGTATTGTGGAAAAGTTTTGACTTTTTACGTTACATCTGAGACCCCACAACACCTCTTCCGGGCGGGCTCGAACCACCAACCCTTCGATTAACAGCTGAACGCGCTAACCATTGCGCCACGGAAGTCCAAGAGTTAAATGTTCGTCAGGTATTGTGGAAAAACTCTGACATTTTACGTAACATCTGAGACGTCACAACACCGCTCCCGGATGGGCTCGAACCACCAACCTTTCGATTAAGTGCTCGACGCGCTAATTATTGCGCCACGGAAGGCCAAAAATTAAATGTTCGTCAGGTATTGTGGAAAAACTCTGACATTTTACGTAACATCTGAGACGTCACAACACCGCTCCCGGATGGGCTCGAACCACCAACCTTTCGGTTAACAGCCGAACGCGCTAGCCATTGCGCCACGGAAGCCCAAAAATTAAATGCTCGTCAGGTATTGTGGAAAAACTCTGACATTTTACGTTACATCTGAGACGTCACAACACCGCTCCCGGGAGGGCTCGAACCACCAACCTTTCGGTCAACAGCTGAACGCGCTGACCATTGCGCCACTGAAGCCCAAAAATTAAATTTTCGTCAGGTATTGAGGTAAAACTTTGACTTTTTACTTCACATCCGAGACCTCACAACACCGCTCCCGGATGGGCTCGAACCACCAACCTTTCGATTGACAGCCGAACGCGCTAACCATTGAGCCACGGAAGCTCAGAAATTAAATGGTTGTCACGTATTGTGGAAAAGTTTTGACATTTTACGTTACATCTGAGACCCCACAACACCTCTTCCGGGCGGGCTCGAACCACCAACCCTTCGATTAACAGCTGATTGCGCTAACCATTGCGCCACGGAAGCCCAAAAGTTAAATGTTCGTCTGGTGTTGTGGAAAAACTCTGACATTTTACGTTACATCTGAGACGTCACAACACCGCTCCCGGGAGGGCTCGAACCACCAACCTTTCGGTTAACAGCTGAACGCGCTGACCATTGCGCCACTGAAGCCCAAAAATTAAATTTTCGTCAGGTATTGAGGTAAAACCTTGACTTTTTACTTCTCATCTGAGACCTCACAACACCGCTCCCGGATGGGCTCGAACCACCAACCTTTCGGTTAACAGCCGAACGCGCTAACCATTCGCCACGGACGCCCAAAAATTAAATGGTCGTCAGGTATTGTGGAAAAGTTTTGACTTTTAACGCTACATCTGAGACCTCACAACACCTCTTCCGGGTGGGCTCAAACCACCAACCTTTCGATTAAGAGCTGGACGCGCTAATTACTGCGCCACGGAAGCCCAAAAATTAAATGTTCGTCAGGTATTGTGGAAAAACTCTGACATTTTACGTAACATCTGAGACGTCACAACACCGCTCCCGGATGGGCTCGAACCACTAACCTTTCGGTTAACAGCCGAACGCGCTAGCCATTGCGCCACGGACGCCCAAAAATTAAATGGTTGTCAGGTATTGATGAAAAGTTACGACTTTTCACGCTACATCTGAGACCCCACAAATCCTCTCTCGTTTGGGCTCGAACCACCAACCTTTCGGTTAACAGCTGAACGCACTAACCATTGCGCCACGGAAGCCCAAAAATTAAATGGTCGTCAGGTATTGTAGAAAAACTTTGGCTATTTACGTTACATTTGAGATCCAAAAACACCGCTCCCGGGTGGGCTCGAACCACCAAGCTATTGGTTAACAGCCGAACGCGCTAACCATTGAGCCACGAAAGATCAGAAAATAAATGGTTATCACGTATTATGGAAAAAGTTTGACTTTTCACGCTACATCTGAGACCTCACAACACCTCTCCCGGGTGGGCTCGAACCACCAACCTTTCGATTAACAGCTGAACGCGCTAACCATTGCGCCACGGAAGCCCAAAAATTAAATTTTCGTCAGGTATTGAGGTAAAACTATGACTTTTTACTTCACATCCGAGACCTCACAACACCGCTCCCGGATGGGATCGAACCACCAACCTTTCGATTGACAGCCGAACGCGCTAACCATTGAGCCACGGAAGCTCAGAAATTAAATGGTTGTCACGTATTGTGGAAAAGTTTTGACTTTTTACGCTACATCTGAGACCCCACAACACCTCTTCCGGGTGGGCTCGAACCACCAACCTTTCGATTAACAGCTGAACGCGCTAACCATTGCGCCACGGAAGCCCAAAAATTAAATGTTCGTCAGGTATTGTGGAAAAACTCCGACTTTTCAAGCTACATCTGAGACCCCACAAAACCTCTCTCGTTTGGGCTCGAACCACCAACCTTTCGGTTAACAGCTGAACGCGCTGACCATTGCGCCACTGAAGCCCAAAAATTAAATGTTCGTCAGGTATTGTGGAAAAACTCCGACATTTTACGTTACATCTGAGACGTCACAACACTTCTCCCGGATGGGCTCGAACCACCAACCTATTGGTTAATAGCCGAACGCGCTAACCATTGCGCCACTGAAGCCCAAAAATTAAATTTTCGTCAGGTATTGAGGTAAAACTTTGACTTTTTACTTCACATCTGAGGCCTCACAACACCGCTCCCGGATGGGCTCGAACCACCAACCTTTCGGTTAACAGCCGAACGCGCTAACCATTGCGCCACGGACGCCCAAAGAAAATGGTCGTCAGGTATTGCGGAAAAACTTTGGCTATTTACGTTACATTTGAGATCCAAAAACACCGCTCCCGGGTGGGCTCGAACCACCAAGCTATTGGTTAACAGCCGAACGCGCTAACCATTGAGCCACGAAAGATCAGAAAATAAATGGTTATCACGTATTATGGAAAAAGTTTGACATTTCACGCTTCATCTGAGACCTCACAACACCTCTCCCGGGTGGGCTCGAATACCAACCTTTCGATTAACAGCTGAACGCGCTAACCATTGCGCCACGGAAGCCCAAAAATTAAATGCTCGTCAGGTATTGTGGAAAAACTCTGACATTTTACGTTACATCTGAGACGTCACAACACCGCTCCCGGGAGGGCTCGAACCACCAACCTTTCGGTTAACAGCTGAACGCGCTGACCATTGCGCCACTGAAGCCCAAAAATTAAATTTTCGTCAGGTATTGAGGTAAAACCTTGTCTTTTTACTTCACATCTGAGACCTCACAACACCGCTCCCGGATGGGCTCGAACCACCAACCTTTCGGTTAACAGCCGAACGCGCTAAGCATTCGCCACGGACGCCCAAAAATTAAATGGTCGTCAGGTATTGTGGAAAAACTTTGGCTATTTACGTTACATTTGAGATCCAAAAACACCGCTCCCGGGTGGGCTCGAACCACCAACCTATTGGTTAACAGCCGAACGCGCTAAACATTGCGCCACGGAAGCCCTAATGTTAAATGCTCGTCAGGTATTGTGTAAAAACCTTGACTTTTTACGTCACATCTGAGACCTCACAACACCGCTCCCGGATGGGCTCGAACCACCAGCCTATTGGTTAACAGCCGAAAGCGCTAACCATTGAGCCACGGAAGCTCAGAAATTAAATGGTTGTCACGTATTGTGGAAAAGTTTTGACTTTTTACGCTACATCTGAGACCCCACAACACCTCTCCCGGGTGGGCTCGAACCTTCAACCTTTCGATTAACAGCTGAACGCGCTAATCATTGCGCCACGGAAGCCCAAAAATTAAATGGTCGTCAGGTATTGTGGAAAAACTTTGGCTTTCTACGTTACATTTGAGATCACACAACACCTCTCCCGGGTGGGCTCGAACCACCAACCTTTCGATTAACAGCTGAACGCGCTAACCATTGCGCCACGGAATCCCAAAAATTAAATGCTCGTCAGGTATTGTGTAAAAACCTTGACTTTTTACGTCACATCTGAGACCTCACAACACCGCTCCCGGATGGGCTCGAACCACCAACCTATTGGTTAACAGCCGAACGCGCTAACCATTGCGCCACGGAAGCCCAAAAGTTAAATACTCGTCAGGTATTGTGTAAAAACCTTGACTTCTTACGTCACATCTGAGACCTCACAACACCGCTCCCGGATGGGCTCGAACCACCAACCTATTGGGTAACAGCCGAACGCGCTAACCATTGCGCCAAGGAAGCCCAAAAGTTTAATGCTCGTCAGGTATTGTGTAAAAACCTTGACTTTTTACGTCACATCTGAGACCTCACAACACCGCTCCCGGATGGGCTCGAGCCACCAACCTATTGGTTAACAGCCGAACGCGCTAAACATTGCGCCACGGAAGCCCAAAAGTTAAATGCTCGTCAGGTATTGTGTAAAAACCTTGACTTCTTACGTCACATCTGAGACCTCACAACACCGCTCCCGGATGGGCTCGAACCACCAACCTATTGGTTAACAGCCGAACGCGCTAAACATTGCGCCACGGAAGCCCTAATGTTAAATGCTCGTCAGGTATTGTGTAAAAACCTTGATTTTTTACGTCAAATCTGAGACCTCACAACACCGCTCCCGGATGGGGTCGAACCACCACCCTATTGGTTAGCAGCCGAACGCGCTAACCATTGCGCCACGGAAGCCCAAAAATTAATTGGTCGTCATTTATTGTGCAAAAACTTTGGCTTTCTACGTTACATTTGAGATCACACAACACCGCTCCCGGATGGGCTCGAACCATCAACCTATTGGTTAACAGCCGAACGCGCTAACCATTGAGCCACGGAAGCCCAAAAATTAAATGGTCGTCAGGTATTGTGGAAAAACTTTGGCTTTCTACGTCACATCTGAGACCTCAAAACACCGCTCCCGGATGAGCTCGAACCACCAACCTATTGGTTAACAGCCGAACGCGCTAACCATTGAGCCACGGAAGCTCAGAAATTAAATGATTGTCACGTATTGTGGATAAGTTTTGACTTTTTACGCTACATATGAGACCCCACAACACCTCTCCCGGGTGGGCTCGAACCTTCAACCTTTCGATTAACAGCTGAACGCGCAAATCATTGCGCCACGGAAGCCCAAAAATTAAATGTTCGTCAGGTATTGTGAAAAACTCAGACATTTTACGTTACATCTGAGACCTCACAACACCGCATCCCGGATGGGCTCGAACCACAAACCTATTGGTTAACAGCCGAACGCGCTAATCATTGAGCCACGGAAGCCCAGAAATTAAATGGTTGTCACGTATTGTGGAAAAGTTTTGACTTTTTACGCTACATCTGAGACCCCACAACACCTCTCCCGGGTGGGCTCGTACCACCAACCTATTGGTTAACAGCTGAACGCGCTAACCATTGCGCCACGGAAGCCCAAAAATTCAATGTTCGACAGGTATTGTGGAAAAACTCTGACATTTTATGTTACATTTGAGACGTCACAACACCGCTCCCGGGAGAGCTCAAACCACCAGTCTTTTGAATAGCAGCTGAACGCGCTAACCATTGCGCCACGGAAGCCCAAAAATTAAATGGTCGTCAGGTATTGTGGAAAAACTTTGGCTTTCTACGTTACATTTGAGATCACACAACACCGCTCCCGGGTGGGCTCGAACTACCAACCTATTGGTTAACAGCCGAGCGCGCTAACCATTGCGCCACGGAAGCCCAAAAGTTAAATGCTCGTCAGGTATTATGTAAAAACCTTGACTTTTTACGTCCTTGTATGGGGAGCAAAGAGTACTATAACATATGCAAAGGAGATCCCAGTATCTCTTGTAGAACAAGAGTTATGAGCCTCCAAAGTTTAGTGCAAAAATCATAAGTAACATAATAAAAATAAGTGAGACGATACCAAAGTTGACGAACATTTTGCTTAATATCTCGGCCCCTGTTTGTCGTAGCTCAATGTTTTCAGTATGGTTAGATGAAGGACAATTTGGACTATAACATATCCTAAGGACATCCCGGTATCTCTAGTAGACACAGAGTTATGGGCCTGCAAAGCATAGTCTAATGCATTTCCTATGGAGGCGTTTGTTTGTTCACGTATTGCTTAATTACTTGACCCTGTTCTTTCGATTAAAAATAATAACATATCTTTAGTGTAGCGGTTATCGCATCCGCCTCACTCCCGGAAGGCCACAGGTTCGAAACCGCGAAGTTTTTTTTTTGCTTGGAACATGCAAAGACCTTTATAATTATCCGAACATTTGTGTCAAGATCACATTATTTACATCCCCGTATCTCTGGTAGAACCAGAGTTACGAGCCTGCAAAGTTTATTTTCAAAAATCAAAAGTAACCTTCTAACAATAAGTGAGACAAAAAATAAGTTGACGACGATATTGAGGTAGCCTCAAGTTTAAAGTATCCTTGTATGGGGAGCAAAGAGTACTATAACATATCCAAAGGAGATCCCAGTATCTCTTGTAGAACAAGAGTTATGAGCCTCCAAAGTTTAGTGCAAAAATTATAAGTAACATAATAAAAATAAGTGAGACGATACCAAAGTTGACGAACCTTTTGCTTAATATCTCGGCCCTTGTTTGTCGTAGCTCAATGTTTTTAGTATGGTTAGATGGGGGACAAATTGGACTATAACATACTCAAAGGACATCCCCGTATCTCCAGTAGAAACAGAGTTACGAGCCTGCAAAGTGTAGTCTAATGCATTTTCTATGGAGGGGTTTGTTTGTTCACGTATTGCTTAATTACTTGACCCTGTTCTTTCGATTAAAAATAATAACATATCTTTAGTGTAGCGGTTATCGCATCCGCCTCACTCTCGGAAGGCCACAGATTCGAAACCACGAAGTTTTTTTTTTTGCTTGGAACATGCAAAGACCTTTATAATTATCCGAACATTTGTGTCAAGGTCACATTATTTACATCCCCGTATCTCTGGTAGAACCAGAGTTACGAGCCTCCAGAATTTAGTCTAATGTATTTCCTATGGAGGGGTTTGTTTGTATACGATTAGCTTAATTACTCGACTACTGTTTGTCGTAGCCCTAATTCTTAGTATGGCTAGATGGGGGACAAATTGGTCTATAACATACTCAAAGGACATCCCCTTATCTCCAGTAGAAACAGAGTTACGAGCCTGCAAAGTTTATTTTCAAAAATCAAAAGTAACCTTCTAACAATAAGTGAGACAAAAAGTAAGTTGACGACGATATTGAGGTAGCCTCAAGTTTAAAGTATCCTTGTATGGGGAGCAAAGAGTACTATAACATATGCAAAGGAGATCCCAGTATCTCTTGTAGAACAAGAGTTATGAGCCTCCAAAGTTTAGTGCAAAAATCATAAGTAACATAATAAAAATAAGTGAGACGATACCAAAGTTGACGAACATTTTGCTTAATATCTCGGCCCCTGTTTGTCGTAGCTCAATGTTTTCAGTATGGTTAGATGAAGGACAAATTGGACTATAACATATCCTAAGGACATCCCGGTATCTCTAGTAGACACAGAGCTATGGGCCTGCAAAGCATAGTTTAATGCATTTCCTATGGAGGCGTTTGTTTGTTCACGTATTGCTTAATTACTTGACCCTGTTCTTTCGATTAAAAATAATAACATATCTTTAGTGTAGCGGTTATCGCATCCGCCTCACTCCCGGAAGGCCACAGGTTCGAAACCGCGAAGTTTTTTTTTTGCTTGGAACATGCAAAGACCTTTATAATTATCCGAACATTTGTGTCAAGGTCACATTATTTACATCCCCGTATCTCTGGTAGAACAAGAGTTACGAGCCTGCAAAGTTTATTTTCAAAAATCAAAAGTAACCTTCTAACAATAAGTGAGACAAAAAATAAGTTGACGACGATATTGAGGTAGCCTCAAGTTTAAAGTATCCTTGTATGGGGAGCAAAGAGTACTATAATATATCCAAAGGAGATCCCAGTATCTCTTGTAGAACAAGAGTTATGAGCCTCCAAAGTTTAGTGCAACAATCATAAGTAACATAATAAAAATAAGTGAGACGATACCAAAGTTGACGAACATTTTGCTTAATATCTCGGCCCTTGTTTGTCGTAGCTCAATGTTTTTAGTATGGCTAGATGGGGGACAATATGGACTATAGCATATCCTAAGGACATCCCCGTATCTTTAGTAGACACAGAGTTATGGGCCTGCAAAATATAGTCTAATGCATTTCCTATGGACGGGTTGTTTGTTTACGTTTAGCTTAATTACTCGGCCCCTGTTTGTCGTAGCTCAAAATTTTTAGTATGGTTAGATGGGGGACAAATTGGACTATAACATACTCAAAGGACTTCCCCGTATCTTCTGTAGAAACAGAGTTAAGAGCCTCCAAAGTATAGTCTAATGCATTTCCTATGGAGGGGGTTTGTTTCGTTACGTTTTGCTTAAGTACTCGGCCCCTGTTTGTCGTAGCCCAAAGTTTTTAGTATGGTTAGATGAGGGACAATTTGGACTATAACATATCCTAAGGACATCCCCGTATCTCTAGTAGACACAGAGTTATGGGCCTGCAAAGTATAGTCTAATGCATTTCCTATGGAGGGGTTTGTTTGTTTACGATTAGCTTAATTACTCGACTACTGTTTGTCGTAGCTCAATGTTTTTAGTATGGTGGAAAAGTTTTGACTTTTTACGCTACATCTGAGACCCCACAACACCTCTTCCGGGTGGGCTCGAACCACCAACCTTTCGATTAAAAGCTGAACGCGCTAACCATTGCGCCACGGAAGCCCAAAAATTAAATGCTCGTCAGGTATTGAGGTAAAACTTTGACTTTTTACTTCACATCTGAGGCCTCACAACACCGCTCCTGGGAGGGCTCGAACCACCAACCTTTCGGTTAACAGCTGAACGCGCTGACCATTGCGCCACTGAAGCCCAAAAATTAAATTTTCGTCAGGTATTGAGGTAAAACTTTGACTTTTTACTTCACATCCGAGACCTCACAACACCGCTCCCGGATGGGCTCGAACCACCAACCTTTCGATTAACAGCCGAACGCGCTAACCATTGAGCCACGGAAGCTCAGAAATTAAATAGTTGTCACGTATTGTGGAAAAGTTTTGACTTTTTACGCTACATCTGAGACCCCACAACACCTCTTCCGGGTGGGGTCGAACCACCAACCTTTCGATTAACAGCTGAACGCGCTAACCATTGCGCCACGGAAGCCCAAATATTAAATGCTCGTCAGGTATTGTGGAAAAACTCTGACATTTTACTTCACATCTGAGGCCTCACAACACCGCTCCCGGATAGGCTCGAACCACCAACCTTTCGGTTAACAGCCGAACGCGCTAACCATTCGCCACGGACGCCCGAAAATTAAATGGTCGTCAGGTATTGTGGAAAAACTTTGGCTATTTATGTTACATTTGAGATCCAAAAACACCGCTCCCGGGTGGGCTCGAACCACCAACCTATTGGTTAACAGCCGAACGCGCTAACCATTGAGCCACGAAAGCTCAGAAAATAAATGGTTGTCACGTATTGTGGAAAAGTTTTGTCTTTTTACGCTACATATGAGACCCAACAACACCTCTCCCGGGTGGGCTCGAACCACCAACCTTTCGATTAACAGCTGACCGCGCTAACCATTGCGCCACGCAAGCCCAAAAATTAAATGTTCGTCAGGTATTGTGGAAAAACTCTGACATTTTACGTTACATCTGAGACGTCACAACACTTCTCCCGGATGGGCTCGAACCACCAACCAATTGGTTTACAGCCGAACGCGCTAACCATTGAGCCACAGAAGCTCAGATATTAAATGCTTGTTAGGTTTTGTGGATAAGTTATGACTTTTTACGTTACATCTGAGACCCTACAACACTTCTCCCAGGTGGGCTCGAACCACCATCCTTTCGGTTAACAGCCGAACGCGCTAACCATTGCGCCAAGGTAGCCCAAAAATTAAATGGTAGTCAGGTATTGTGGAAAAACTTTGGTTTTCTACGTTACATTTGAGATCCCACAACACCGCTCCCGGGTGGGCTCGAACCACCAACCTTTCGATAAACAGCTGCACGCGCTAATTATTGCGCCACGCAAGCCCGAAAATTAAATGTTCGTCAGGTATCGTGGAAAAACTCTGACATTTTACGTAACATCTGAGACGTCACAACACCGCTCCCGGATGGGCTCGAACCACCAACCTTTCGGTTAACAGCCGAACGCGCTAACCTTTGCGCCACGGACGCCCAAAAAAAAATGGTCGTCAGGTATTGTGGAAAAACTTTGGCTTTTTACGTTACATTAGAGATCCCACAACACCGCTCCCGGGTGGGCTCGAACCACCAACCTTTCGGTTAACAGCCGAACGCGCTAACCATTGCGCAACGGAGGCCAAATATTAAATGGTCGTCAGGTATTGAAGTAAAACTTTGACTTTTTACTTCACATCTGAGACCTCACAACACCGCTCCCGGATGGGCTCGAACCACCAACCTATTGGTTAACAGCCGAACGCGCTAACCATTGAGCCACGGAAGCTCAGAAATTAAATGGTTGTCACGTATTGTGGAAAAGTTTTGACTTTTTACGCTACATCTGAGACCCCACAACACCTCTCCCGGGTGGGCTCGAACCTTCAAAATTTCGATTAACAGCTGAACGCGCTAATCATTGCGCCACGGAAGCCCAAAAATTAAATGTTCGTCAGGTATTGTGGAATAACTCTGACATTTTACGTTACATCTGAGACCTCACAACACCGCTCCCGGATGGGCTCGAACCACCAACCTATAGTTAACAGCCGAACGCGCTAACCATTGCGCCACGGAAGCCCAAAAATTAAATGGTCGTCAGGTGTTGTGGAAAAAACCTTGACTTTTTACGTCACATCTGAGACCTCACAACACCGCTCCCGGATGGGCTCGAACCACCAACCTATTTTTTATCAGCCGAACGCGCTAACTTTTGAGCCACGGAAGCTCAGAAATCAAATGGTTGTCAGGTATTGTGGATAAGTTATGACTTTTTACGTTACATCTGAGACCCTACAACACCTCTTCCGGTTGGGCTCGAACCACCAGCCTTTCGATTAACAGTTGAACGCGCTAATAATTGCGCCACGGAAGCCCAAAAATTAAATGTTCGTCAGGTATTGTGGAAAAACTCTGACATTTTACGTTACATCTGAGACGTCACAACACCGCTCCCGGATGGGCTCGAACCACCAACCTTTCGGTTAACAGCTGAACGCGCTGACCATTACGCCACGGAAGCCCAAAAATTAAATGGTCGTCAGGTATTGTGGAAAAACTCTGACATTTTACGTTACATCTGAGACCTCACAACACCGCTACCGGATGGGCTCGAACCACCAACCTATTGGTTAACAGCCGAACGCGCTAACCATTGCGCCACGGAAGCCCAAAATTTAAATGGTCGTCAGGTGTTGTGGAAAAAACCTTGACTTTTTACGTCACATCTGAGACGTCACAACACCGCTCCCGGATGGGCTCGAACCACACACCTATTGGTTAACAGCCGAACGCGCTAACCTTTGAGCCACGGAAGCTCAGAAATTAAATGGTTGTCAGGTTTTGTAGATAAGTTATGACTTTCTACGTTACATATGAGATCCCACACCACCGCTCCCGGGTGGGCTCGAACCACCAACCTATAGGTTAACAGCCGAACGCGCTAACCATTGAGCCACGGAAGCCCAAAAATTAAATGTTCGTCAGGTATTGTGGAAAACTCTGACATTTTACGTTACATCTGAGACCTCACAACACCGCTCCCGGATGGGCTCGAACCACCAACCTATTGGTTAACAGCCGAACGCGCTAACCATTGAGCCACGGAAGCTCAGAAATTAAATGGTTGTCAGGTATTGTGGATAAGTTATGACTTATTACGTTACATCTGAGACCCTACAACACCTCTCTCGGTTGGGCTCGAACCACCAACCTTTCGGTTAACAGCCGAACGCGCTAACCATTGCGCCAAGGAAGCCCAAAAAATAAATGGTCGTCAGGTATTGTGGAAAAACTTTGTCTTTCTACGTTACATTTGAGATCCCACAACACCGCTCCCGGGTGGGCTCGAACCACCACCCTATTGGTTAAAAGCTGAACGCGCTAACCATTGCGCCACGGAAGTTAAAAAATTAAATGCTCGTCAGGTATTGTGTAAAAACCTTGACTTTTTACGTCACATCTGAGACCTCACAACACCGCTCCCGGGTGGGCTCGAACCACCAACCTATTGGTTAACAGCCGAAAGCGCAAACCATTGAGCCACGGAAGCTCAGAAATTAAATGGTTGTCAGGTATTGTGGATACGTTATGACTTATTACGTTACATCTGAGACCCTACAACACCTCTCCCGGTTGGGCTCGAACCACCAACCTTTCGGTTAACAGCCGAACGCGCTAACCGTTGCGCCAAGGAAGCCCAAGAATTAAATGTTCGTCAGGTATTGTGGAAAAACCTTGACTTTTTACGTCACTTCTGAGACCTCACAACACCGCTCCCGGATGGGCTCGAACCACCAACCTATTGGTTAACAGCCGAACGCGCTAACCATTGAGCCACGGAAGCCCAAAAATTAAATGTTCGTCAGGTATTGTGGAAAAACTCTGACATTTTACGTTACATCTGAGACCTCACAACACCGCTACCGGATGGGCTCGAACCACCAACCTATTGGTTAACAGCCGAACGCGCTAACCATTGCGCCACGGAAGCCCAAAATTTAAATGGTCGTCAGGTGTTGTGGAAAAAACCTTGACTTTTTACGTCACATCTGAGACGTCACAACACCGCTCCCGGATGGGCTCGAACCACACACCTATTGGTTAACAGCCGAACGCGCTAACCTTTGAGCCACGGAAGCTCAGAAATTAAATGGTTGTCAGGTTTTGTAGATAAGTTATGACTTTCTACGTTACATATGAGATCCCACACCACCGCTCCCGGGTGGGCTCGAACCACCAACCTATAGGTTAACAGCCGAACGCGCTAACCATTGAGCCACGGAAGCCCAAAAATTACATGCTCGTCAGGTATTGTGTAAAAACCTTGACTTTTTGCGTCACATCTGAGACCTGACAACACCGCTCCCGGATGGGCTCGAACCACCAACCTATAGGTTAACAGCCGAACGCGCTAACCATTGAGCCACGGAAGCCCAAAAATTACATGCTCGTCAGGTATTGTGTAAAAACCTTGACTTTTTGCGTCACATCTGAGACCTGACAACACCGCTCCCGGATGGGCTCGAACAACCCACCTATTGGTTAACAGCCGAACGCGCTAACCATTGCGCCACGGAAGCCCAAAAATTAAATGTTCGTCAGGTATTGTGGAAAACTCTGGCATTTTACGTTACATCTGAGACCTCACAACACCGCTCCCGGATGGGCTCGAACCACCAACCTATTGGTTAACAGCCGAACGCGCTAACCATTGAGCCACGGAAGCTCAGAAATTAAATGGTTGTCAGGTATTGTGGATAAGTTATGACTTATTACGTTACATCTGAGACCCTACAACACCTCTCTCGGTTGGGCTCGAACCACCAACCTTTCGGTTAACAGCCGAACGCGCTAACCATTGCGCCAAGGAAGCCCAAAAAATAAATGGTCGTCAGGTATTGTGGAAAAACTTTGTCTTTCTACGTTACATTTGAGATCCCACAACACCGCTCCCGGGTGGGCTCGAACCACCACCCTATTGGTTAAAAGCTGAACGCGCTAACCATTGCGCCACGGAAGTTAAAAAATTAAATGCTCGTCAGGTATTGTGTAAAAACCTTGACTTTTTACGTCACATCTGAGACCTCACAACACCGCTCCCGGGTGGGCTCGAACCACCAACCTATTGGTTAACAGCCGAAAGCGCAAACCATTGAGCCACGGAAGCTCAGAAATTAAATGGTCGTCACGTATTGTGGAAAAACTTAGGCTTTCTACGTTACATTTGAGATCCCACAACACCGCTCCCGGATGGGCTCGAACCACACACCTATTGGTTAACAGCCGAACGCGCTAACCTTTGAGCCACGGAAGCTCAGAAATTAAATGGTTGTCAGGTTTTGTAGATAAGTTATGACTTTCTACGTTACATATGAGATCCCACACCACCGCTCCCGGGTGGGCTCGAACCACCAACCTATAGGTTAACAGCCGAACGCGCTAACCATTGAGCCACGGAAGCCCAAAAATTAAATGTTCGTCAGGTATTGTGGAAAACTCTGACATTTTACGTTACATCTGAGACCTCACAACACCGCTCCCGGATGGGCTCGAACCACCAACCTATTGGTTAACAGCCGAACGCGCTAACCATTGAGCCACGGAAGCTCAGAAATTAAATGGTTGTCAGGTATTGTGGATAAGTTATGACTTATTACGTTACATCTGAGACCCTACAACACCTCTCTCGGTTGGGCTCGAACCACCAACCTTTCGGTTAACAGCCGAACGCGCTAACCATTGCGCCAAGGAAGCCCAAAAAATAAATGGTCGTCAGGTATTGTGGAAAAACTTTGTCTTTCTACGTTACATTTGAGATCCCACAACACCGCTCCCGGGTGGGCTCGAACCACCACCCTATTGGTTAAAAGCTGAACGCGCTAACCATTGCGCCACGGAAGTTAAAAAATTAAATGCTCGTCAGGTATTGTGTAAAAACCTTGACTTTTTACGTCACATCTGAGACCTCACAACACCGCTCCCGGATGGGCTCGAACCACCAACCTATTGGTTAACAGCCGAACGCGCTAACCATTGAGCCACGGAAGCTCAGAAATTAAATGGTTGTCACGTATTGTGGAAAAGTTTTGACTTTTTACGCTACATCTGAGACCCCACAACACCTCTCCCGGGTGGGCTCGAACCTTCAAAATTTCGATTAACAGCTGAACGCGCTAATCATTGCGCCACGGAAGCCCAAAAATTAAATGTTCGTCAGGTATTGTGGAATAACTCTGACATTTTACGTTACATCTGAGACCTCACAACACCGCTCCCGGATGGGCTCGAACCACCAACCTATAGTTAACAGCCGAACGCGCTAACCATTGCGCCACGGAAGCCCAAAAATTAAATGGTCGTCAGGTGTTGTGGAAAAAACCTTGACTTTTTACGTCACATCTGAGACCTCACAACACCGCTCCCGGATGGGCTCGAACCACCAACCTATTTTTTATCAGCCGAACGCGCTAACTTTTGAGCCACGGAAGCTCAGAAATCAAATGGTTGTCAGGTATTGTGGATAAGTTATGACTTTTTACGTTACATCTGAGACCCTACAACACCTCTTCCGGTTGGGCTCGAACCACCAGCCTTTCGATTAACAGTTGAACGCGCTAATAATTGCGCCACGGAAGCCCAAAAATTAAATGTTCGTCAGGTATTGTGGAAAAACTCTGACATTTTACGTTACATCTGAGACGTCACAACACCGCTCCCGGATGGGCTCGAACCACCAACCTTTCGGTTAACAGCTGAACGCGCTGACCATTACGCCACGGAAGCCCAAAAATTAAATGGTCGTCAGGTATTGTGGAAAAACTCTGACATTTTACGTTACATCTGAGACCTCACAACACCGCTACCGGATGGGCTCGAACCACCAACCTATTGGTTAACAGCCGAACGCGCTAACCATTGCGCCACGGAAGCCCAAAATTTAAATGGTCGTCAGGTGTTGTGGAAAAAACCTTGACTTTTTACGTCACATCTGAGACGTCACAACACCGCTCCCGGATGGGCTCGAACCACACACCTATTGGTTAACAGCCGAACGCGCTAACCTTTGAGCCACGGAAGCTCAGAAATTAAATGGTTGTCAGGTTTTGTAGATAAGTTATGACTTTCTACGTTACATATGAGATCCCACACCACCGCTCCCGGGTGGGCTCGAACCACCAACCTATAGGTTAACAGCCGAACGCGCTAACCATTGAGCCACGGAAGCCCAAAAATTAAATGTTCGTCAGGTATTGTGGAAAACTCTGACATTTTACGTTACATCTGAGACCTCACAACACCGCTCCCGGATGGGCTCGAACCACCAACCTATTGGTTAACAGCCGAACGCGCTAACCATTGAGCCACGGAAGCTCAGAAATTAAATGGTTGTCAGGTATTGTGGATAAGTTATGACTTATTACGTTACATCTGAGACCCTACAACACCTCTCTCGGTTGGGCTCGAACCACCAACCTTTCGGTTAACAGCCGAACGCGCTAACCATTGCGCCAAGGAAGCCCAAAAAATAAATGGTCGTCAGGTATTGTGGAAAAACTTTGTCTTTCTACGTTACATTTGAGATCCCACAACACCGCTCCCGGGTGGGCTCGAACCACCACCCTATTGGTTAAAAGCTGAACGCGCCAACCATTGCGCCACGGAAGTTAAAAAATTAAATGCTCGTCAGGTATTGTGTAAAAACCTTGACTTTTTACGTCACATCTGAGACCTCACAACACCGCTCCCGGGTGGGCTCGAACCACCAACCTATTGGTTAACAGCCGAAAGCGCAAACCATTGAGCCACGGAAGCTCAGAAATTAAATGGTTGTCAGGTATTGTGGATACGTTATGACTTATTACGTTACATCTGAGACCCTACAACACCTCTCCCGGTTGGGCTCGAACCACCAACCTTTCGGTTAACAGCCGAACGCGCTAACCGTTGCGCCAAGGAAGCCCAAGAATTAAATGTTCGTCAGGTATTGTGGAAAAACCTTGACTTTTTACGTCACTTCTGAGACCTCACAACACCGCTCCCGGATGGGCTCGAACCACCAACCTATTGGTTAACAGCCGAACGCGCTAACTTTTGAGCCACGGAAGCTCAGAAATCAAATGGTTGTCAGGTATTGTGGATAAGTTATGACTTTTTACGTTACATCTGAGACCCTACAACACCTCTTCCGGTTGGGCTCGAACCACCAGCCTTTCGATTAACAGTTGAACGCGCTAATAATTGCGCCACGGAAGCCCAAAAATTAAATGTTCGTCAGGTATTGTGGAAAAACTCTGACATTTTACGTTACATCTGAGACGTCACAACACCGCTCCCGGATGGGCTCGAACCACCAACCTTTCGGTTAACAGCTGAACGCGCTGACCATTACGCCACGGAAGCCCAAAAATTAAATGGTCGTCAGGTATTGTGGAAAAACTCTGACATTTTACGTTACATCTGAGACCTCACAACACCGCTACCGGATGGGCTCGAACCACCAACCTATTGGTTAACAGCCGAACGCGCTAACCATTGCGCCACGGAAGCCCAAAATTTAAATGGTCGTCAGGTGTTGTGGAAAAAACCTTGACTTTTTACGTCACATCTGAGACGTCACAACACCGCTCCCGGATGGGCTCGAACCACACACCTATTGGTTAACAGCCGAACGCGCTAACCTTTGAGCCACGGAAGCTCAGAAATTAAATGGTTGTCAGGTTTTGTAGATAAGTTATGACTTTCTACGTTACATATGAGATCCCACACCACCGCTCCCGGGTGGGCTCGAACCACCAACCTATAGGTTAACAGCCGAACGCGCTAACCATTGAGCCACGGAAGCCCAAAAATTAAATGTTCGTCAGGTATTGTGGAAAACTCTGACATTTTACGTTACATCTGAGACCTCACAACACCGCTCCCGGATGGGCTCGAACCACCAACCTATTGGTTAACAGCCGAACGCGCTAACCATTGAGCCACGGAAGCTCAGAAATTAAATGGTTGTCAGGTATTGTGGATAAGTTATGACTTATTACGTTACATCTGAGACCCTACAACACCTCTCTCGGTTGGGCTCGAACCACCAACCTTTCGGTTAACAGCCGAACGCGCTAACCATTGCGCCAAGGAAGCCCAAAAAATAAATGGTCGTCAGGTATTGTGGAAAAACTTTGTCTTTCTACGTTACATTTGAGATCCCACAACACCGCTCCCGGGTGGGCTCGAACCACCACCCTATTGGTTAAAAGCTGAACGCGCTAACCATTGCGCCACGGAAGTTAAAAAATTAAATGCTCGTCAGGTATTGTGTAAAAACCTTGACTTTTTACGTCACATCTGAGACCTCACAACACCGCTCCCGGGTGGGCTCGAACCACCAACCTATTGGTTAACAGCCGAAAGCGCAAACCATTGAGCCACGGAAGCTCAGAAATTAAATGGTTGTCAGGTATTGTGGATACGTTATGACTTATTACGTTACATCTGAGACCCTACAACACCTCTCCCGGTTGGGCTCGAACCACCAACCTTTCGGTTAACAGCCGAACGCGCTAACCGTTGCGCCAAGGAAGCCCAAGAATTAAATGTTCGTCAGGTATTGTGGAAAAACCTTGACTTTTTACGTCACTTCTGAGACCTCACAACACCGCTCCCGGATGGGCTCGAACCACCAACCTATTGGTTAACAGCCGAACGCGCTAACCATTGAGCCACGGAAGCCCAAAAATTAAATGTTCGTCAGGTATTGTGGAAAAACTCTGACATTTTACGTTACATCTGAGACCTCACAACACCGCTACCGGATGGGCTCGAACCACCAACCTATTGGTTAACAGCCGAACGCGCTAACCATTGCGCCACGGAAGCCCAAAATTTAAATGGTCGTCAGGTGTTGTGGAAAAAACCTTGACTTTTTACGTCACATCTGAGACGTCACAACACCGCTCCCGGATGGGCTCGAACCACACACCTATTGGTTAACAGCCGAACGCGCTAACCTTTGAGCCACGGAAGCTCAGAAATTAAATGGTTGTCAGGTTTTGTAGATAAGTTATGACTTTCTACGTTACATATGAGATCCCACACCACCGCTCCCGGGTGGGCTCGAACCACCAACCTATAGGTTAACAGCCGAACGCGCTAACCATTGAGCCACGGAAGCCCAAAAATTACATGCTCGTCAGGTATTGTGTAAAAACCTTGACTTTTTGCGTCACATCTGAGACCTGACAACACCGCTCCCGGATGGGCTCGAACCACCAACCTATAGGTTAACAGCCGAACGCGCTAACCATTGAGCCACGGAAGCCCAAAAATTACATGCTCGTCAGGTATTGTGTAAAAACCTTGACTTTTTGCGTCACATCTGAGACCTGACAACACCGCTCCCGGATGGGCTCGAACAACCCACCTATTGGTTAACAGCCGAACGCGCTAACCATTGCGCCACGGAAGCCCAAAAATTAAATGTTCGTCAGGTATTGTGGAAAACTCTGGCATTTTACGTTACATCTGAGACCTCACAACACCGCTCCCGGATGGGCTCGAACCACCAACCTATTGGTTAACAGCCGAACGCGCTAACCATTGAGCCACGGAAGCTCAGAAATTAAATGGTTGTCAGGTATTGTGGATAAGTTATGACTTATTACGTTACATCTGAGACCCTACAACACCTCTCTCGGTTGGGCTCGAACCACCAACCTTTCGGTTAACAGCCGAACGCGCTAACCATTGCGCCAAGGAAGCCCAAAAAATAAATGGTCGTCAGGTATTGTGGAAAAACTTTGTCTTTCTACGTTACATTTGAGATCCCACAACACCGCTCCCGGGTGGGCTCGAACCACCACCCTATTGGTTAAAAGCTGAACGCGCTAACCATTGCGCCACGGAAGTTAAAAAATTAAATGCTCGTCAGGTATTGTGTAAAAACCTTGACTTTTTACGTCACATCTGAGACCTCACAACACCGCTCCCGGGTGGGCTCGAACCACCAACCTATTGGTTAACAGCCGAAAGCGCAAACCATTGAGCCACGGAAGCTCAGAAATTAAATGGTCGTCACGTATTGTGGAAAAACTTAGGCTTTCTACGTTACATTTGAGATCCCACAACACCGCTCCCGGATGGGCTCGAACCACACACCTATTGGTTAACAGCCGAACGCGCTAACCTTTGAGCCACGGAAGCTCAGAAATTAAATGGTTGTCAGGTTTTGTAGATAAGTTATGACTTTCTACGTTACATATGAGATCCCACACCACCGCTCCCGGGTGGGCTCGAACCACCAACCTATAGGTTAACAGCCGAACGCGCTAACCATTGAGCCACGGAAGCCCAAAAATTAAATGTTCGTCAGGTATTGTGGAAAACTCTGACATTTTACGTTACATCTGAGACCTCACAACACCGCTCCCGGATGGGCTCGAACCACCAACCTATTGGTTAACAGCCGAACGCGCTAACCATTGAGCCACGGAAGCTCAGAAATTAAATGGTTGTCAGGTATTGTGGATAAGTTATGACTTATTACGTTACATCTGAGACCCTACAACACCTCTCTCGGTTGGGCTCGAACCACCAACCTTTCGGTTAACAGCCGAACGCGCTAACCATTGCGCCAAGGAAGCCCAAAAAATAAATGGTCGTCAGGTATTGTGGAAAAACTTTGTCTTTCTACGTTACATTTGAGATCCCACAACACCGCTCCCGGGTGGGCTCGAACCACCACCCTATTGGTTAAAAGCTGAACGCGCTAACCATTGCGCCACGGAAGTTAAAAAATTAAATGCTCGTCAGGTATTGTGTAAAAACCTTGACTTTTTACGTCACATCTGAGACCTCACAACACCGCTCCCGGGTGGGCTCGAACCACCAACCTATTGGTTAACAGCCGAAAGCGCAAACCATTGAGCCACGGAAGCTCAGAAATTAAATGGTTGTCAGGTATTGTGGATACGTTATGACTTATTACGTTACATCTGAGACCCTACAACACCTCTCCCGGTTGGGCTCGAACCACCAACCTTTCGGTTAACAGCCGAACGCGCTAACCGTTGCGCCAAGGAAGCCCAAGAATTAAATGTTCGTCAGGTATTGTGGAAAAACCTTGACTTTTTACGTCACTTCTGAGACCTCACAACACCGCTCCCGGATGGGCTCGAACCACCAACCTATTGGTTAACAGCCGAACGCGCTAACCATTGAGCCACGGAAGCCCAAAAATTAAATGTTCGTCAGGTATTGTGGAAAAACTCTGACATTTTACGTTACATCTGAGACCTCACAACACCGCTACCGGATGGGCTCGAACCACCAACCTATTGGTTAACAGCCGAACGCGCTAACCATTGCGCCACGGAAGCCCAAAATTTAAATGGTCGTCAGGTGTTGTGGAAAAAACCTTGACTTTTTACGTCACATCTGAGACGTCACAACACCGCTCCCGGATGGGCTCGAACCACACACCTATTGGTTAACAGCCGAACGCGCTAACCTTTGAGCCACGGAAGCTCAGAAATTAAATGGTTGTCAGGTTTTGTAGATAAGTTATGACTTTCTACGTTACATATGAGATCCCACACCACCGCTCCCGGGTGGGCTCGAACCACCAACCTATAGGTTAACAGCCGAACGCGCTAACCATTGAGCCACGGAAGCCCAAAAATTACATGCTCGTCAGGTATTGTGTAAAAACCTTGACTTTTTGCGTCACATCTGAGACCTGACAACACCGCTCCCGGATGGGCTCGAACAACCCACCTATTGGTTAACAGCCGAACGCGCTAACCATTGCGCCACGGAAGCCCAAAAATTAAATGTTCGTCAGGTATTGTGGAAAACTCTGGCATTTTACGTTACATCTGAGACCTCACAACACCGCTCCCGGATGGGCTCGAACCACCAACCTATTGGTTAACAGCCGAACGCGCTAACCATTGAGCCACGGAAGCTCAGAAATTAAATGGTTGTCAGGTATTGTGGATAAGTTATGACTTATTACGTTACATCTGAGACCCTACAACACCTCTCTCGGTTGGGCTCGAACCACCAACCTTTCGGTTAACAGCCGAACGCGCTAACCGTTGCGCCAAGGAAGCCCAAGAATTAAATGTTCGTCAGGTATTGTGGAAAAACCTTGACTTTTTACGTCACTTCTGAGACCTCACAACACCGCTCCCGGATGGGCTCGAACCACCAACCTATTGGTTAACAGCCGAACGCGCTAACCATTGAGCCACGGAAGCCCAAAAATTAAATGTTCGTCAGGTATTGTGGAAAAACTCTGACATTTTACGTTACATCTGAGACCTCACAACACCGCTACCGGATGGGCTCGAACCACCAACCTATTGGTTAACAGCCGAGCGCGCTAACCATTGCGCCACGGAAGCCCAAAATTTAAATGGTCGTCAGGTGTTGTGGAAAAAACCTTGACTTTTTACGTCACATCTGAGACGTCACAACACCGCTCCCGGATGGGCTCGAACCACACACCTATTGGTTAACAGCCGAACGCGCTAACCTTTGAGCCACGGAAGCTCAGAAATTAAATGGTTGTCAGGTTTTGTAGATAAGTTATGACTTTCTACGTTACATATGAGATCCCACACCACCGCTCCCGGGTGGGCTCGAACCACCAACCTATAGGTTAACAGCCGAACGCGCTAACCATTGAGCCACGGAAGCCCAAAAATTACATGCTCGTCAGGTATTGTGTAAAAACCTTGACTTTTTGCGTCACATCTGAGACCTGACAACACCGCTCCCGGATGGGCTCGAACAACCCACCTATTGGTTAACAGCCGAACGCGCTAACCATTGCGCCACGGAAGCCCAAAAATTAAATGTTCGTCAGGTATTGTGGAAAACTCTGGCATTTTACGTTACATCTGAGACCTCACAACACCGCTCCCGGATGGGCTCGAACCACCAACCTATTGGTTAACAGCCGAACGCGCTAACCATTGAGCCACGGAAGCTCAGAAATTAAATGGTTGTCAGGTATTGTGGATAAGTTATGACTTATTACGTTACATCTGAGACCCTACAACACCTCTCTCGGTTGGGCTCGAACCACCAACCTTTCGGTTAACAGCCGAACGCGCTAACCATTGCGCCAAGGAAGCCCAAAAAATAAATGGTCGTCAGGTATTGTGGAAAAACTTTGTCTTTCTACGTTACATTTGAGATCCCACAACACCGCTCCCGGGTGGGCTCGAACCACCACCCTATTGGTTAAAAGCTGAACGCGCTAACCATTGCGCCACGGAAGTTAAAAAATTAAATGCTCGTCAGGTATTGTGTAAAAACCTTGACTTTTTACGTCACATCTGAGACCTCACAACACCGCTCCCGGGTGGGCTCGAACCACCAACCTATTGGTTAACAGCCGAAAGCGCAAACCATTGAGCCACGGAAGCTCAGAAATTAAATGGTCGTCACGTATTGTGGAAAAACTTAGGCTTTCTACGTTACATTTGAGATCCCACAACACCGCTCCCGGGTGGGCTCGAAAAACCAACCTATTGGTTAACAGCCGAACGCGTTAACCATTGCGCCACGGAAGCCCAAAAATTAAATGGTCGTCAGGTATTGTGGAAAAACTTTGGCTTTCTACGTTACGTTTGAGATCCCACAACGCCGCTCCCGGGTGGGCTCGAACCACTAACCTATTTGTTAACTGCTGAACGCGCTAACCATTGCGCCACGGAAGCCCAAAAATTTAATGCTCGTCAGGTATTGTGTAAAAACCTTGACTTTTTACGTCACATCTGAGACCTCACAACACCGCTCCCGGATGGGCTCGAACCACCAACCTATTGGTTAACAGCCGAAAGCGCTAACCATTGAGCCACGGAAGCTCAGAAATTAAATGGTTGTCACGTATTGTGGAAAAGTTTTGAATTTTTACGCTACATCTGAGACCCCACAACACCTCTCCCGGGTGGGCTCGAACCTTCAACCTTTCGATTAACAGCTGAACGCGCTAATCATTGCGCCACGGAAGCCCAAAAATTAAATGGTCGTCAGGTATTGTGGAAAAACTTTGGCTTTCTACTTTACGTTTTAGATCCCACAACACCGCGCCCGGGAGGGCTCGAACCACCAACCTATTGGTTAACAGCCGAACGCCCTAACCATTGCGCCACGGAAGCCCAAAAATTAAATCGTCAGGTATTGTGGAAAAACTTTGGCTTTCTACGTTACATTTGAGATCCCACAACGCCGCTCCCGGGTGGGCTCGAACCACTAACCTATTGGTTAACAGCCGAACGCGCTAACCATTGAGCCACGGAGGCTCAGAAATTAAATGGTTGTCACGTATTGTGGAAACGTTTTGGATTTTACGCTACATCTGAGACCCCACAACACCTCTCCCGGGTGGGCTCGAACCACCAACCTTTCGATTAACAGCTGAACGCGCTAACCATTGCGCCACGGAAGGCCAAAAATTCAATGTTCGTCAGGTATTGTGGAAAAACTCTGACATTTTATGTTACATCTGAGACGTCACAACACCGCTCCCGGGAGGGCTCAAACCACCAGTCTTTTGAACAGCAGCTGAACGCGCTAACCATTGCGCAACGGAAGCCCAAAAATTAAATGGTCGTCCGGTATTGTGGAAAAACTTTGACTTTTTACGTAACATCTGAGACCTCATAGCACCGCTCCCGGGTGTGCTCGAACCACCAACCTTTCTGTTAACAGCCGAACGCGCTAACGATTGCGCCACGGAAGCCCAAAAATTAAATGGTCGTCCGGTATTGTGGAAAAACCTTGACTTTTTACGTCACATCTGAGACGTCACAACACCGCTCCCGGATGGGCACGAACCACCAACCTATTGGTTAACAGGCGAACGCGCTTACCATTGAGCCACGGAAGCTCAGAATTTAAATGGTTGTCACGTATTGCGGAAATGTTTTGACTTTTTACGCTACATCTGAGACCCCACAACACCTCTCTCGGGTGGGCTCGAACCTTCAACCTTTCGATTAACAGCTGAACGCGCTAATCATTGCGCCACGGAAGCCCAAAAATTAAATGGTCGTCAGGTGCTGTGGAAAAAACCTTGACTTTTTACGTCACATCTGAGACGTCACAACACCGCTCCCGGATGGGCTCGAACCACACACCTATTCGTTAACAGCCGAACGCGCTAACCTTTGAGCCAAGGAAGCCCAAAAATTTAATGGTCGTCAGGTATTGTGGCAAAACTTTGGCTTTCTACGTTACATTTGAGATCCCACACCACCGGTCCCGGGTGGGCTCGAACCACCAACCTATTGGTTAACAGCCGAACGCGCTAACCATTGAGCCACGGAAGCTCAGAAATTAAATGGTTGTCACGTATTGTGGATAGGCTTTGACTTTTTACACTACATCTGAGACCCCACAACACCTCTTCCGGGTGGGCTTGAACCGCCAGCCTTTCGATTAACAGCTGAACGCGCTGACCATTGCGCCACGGAAGCCCAAAAATTAAATGGTCGTCAGGTATTGTGGAAAAATTTTGGCTTTCAACGTTACATTTGAGATCCCAAAATACCGCTCCCGGGTTGGCTCGAACCACCAACCTATTGGTTAACAGCCGAATTCGCTAACCATTGAGCCACGGAAGCTCAGAATTTAAGTGGTTGTCACATATTGTGGAAAAGTTTTAACATTTTACGTTACATCTGAGACGTCACAACACCGCTCCCGGATGGGCTCGAACCACCAACCTTTCGATTAACAGCTGAACGCGCTAACCATTGCGCCACGGAATCCCAAAAATTAAATGCTCGTCAGGTATTGTGTAAAAACCTTGACTTTTTACGTCACATCTGAGACCTCACAACACCGCTCCCGGATGGGCTATAACCACCAACCTATTGGTTAACAGCCGAACGCGCTAACCATTGCGCCACGGAAGCCCAAAAGTTAAATACTCGTCAGGTATTGTGTAAAAACCTTGACTTCTTACGTCACATCTGAGACCTCACAACACCGCTCCCGGATGGGCTCGAACCACCAACCTATTGGGTAACAGCCGAACGCGCTAACCATAGCGCCAAGGAAGCCCAAAAGTTTAATGCTCGTCAGGTATTGTGTAAAAACCTTGCCTTTTTACGTCACATCTGAGACCTCACAACACCGCTCCCGGATGGGCTCGTACCACCAACCTATTGGTTAACAGCCGAACGCGCTAAACATTGCGCCACGGCAGCCCAAAAGTTAAATGCTCGTCAGGTATTGTGTAAAAACCTTGACTTTTTACGTCACATCTGAGACCTCACAACACCGCTCCCGGATGGGCTCGAACCACCAACCTATTGGTTAACAGCCGAACGCGCTAAACATTGCGCCACGGAAGCCCAAATGTTAAATGCTCGTCAGGTATTGTGTAAAAACCTTGACTTTTTACGTCACATCTGAGACCTCACAACACCGCTCCCGGATGGGCTCGAACCACCAACCTATTGGTTAACAGCCGAACGCGCTAACCATTGCGCCACGGAACCCCAAAAGTTAAATGCTCGTCAGGTATTGTGTAAAAACCTTGATTTTTTACCTCAAATCTGAGACCTCACGACACCGCTCCCGGATGGGGTCGAACCACCAACCTATTGGTTAGCAGCCGAACGCGCTAACCATTGCGCCACGGAAGCCCAAAAATTAAATGGTCGTCATTTATTGTGCAAAAACTTTGGCTTTCTACGTTACATTTGAGATCACACAACACCGCTCCCGGATGGGCTCGAACCACAAACCTATTGGTTAACAGCCGAACGCGCTAACCATTGAGCCACGGAAGCTCAGAAATTAAATGATTGTCACGTATTGTGGATAAGTTTTGACTTTTTACGCTACATATGAGACCCCACAACACCTCTCCCGGGTGGGCTCGAACCTTCAACCTTTCGATTAACAGCTGAACGCGCTAATCATTGCGCCACGGAAGCCCAAAAATTAAATGTTCGTCAGGTATTGTGAAAAACTCAGACATTTTACGTTACATCTGAGACCTCACAACACCGCATCCCGGATGGGCTCGAACCACAAACCTATTGGTTAACAGCTGAACGCGCTAATCATTGAGCCACGGAAGCCCAGAAATTAAATGGTTGTCACGTATTGTGGAAAAGTTTTGACTTTTTACGCTACATCTGAGACCCCACAACACCTCTCCCGGGTGGGCTCGTACCACCAACCTCTCGATTAACAGCTGAACGCGCTAACCATTGCGCCACGGAAGCCCAAAAATTCAATGTTCGACAGGTATTGTGGAAAAACCTTGACTTCTTACGTCACATCTGAGACCTCACAACACCGCTCCCGGATGGGCTCGAACCACCAACCTATTGGTTAACAGCCGAACGCGCTAACCATTGAGCCACGGAAGCTCAGAAATTAAATGATTGTCACGTATTGTGGATAAGTTTTGACTTTTTACGCTACATATGAGACCCCACAACACCTCTCCCGGGTGGGCTCGAACCTTCAACCTTTCGATTAACAGCTGAACGCGCTAATCATTGCGCCACGGAAGCCCAAAAATTAAATGTTCGTCAGGTATTGTGAAAAACTCAGACATTTTACGTTACATCTGAGACCTCACAACACCGCATCCCGGATGGGCTCGAACCACAAACCTATTGGTTAACAGCTGAACGCGCTAATCATTGAGCCACGGAAGCCCAGAAATTAAATGGTTGTCACGTATTGTGGAAAAGTTTTGACTTTTTACGCTACATCTGAGACCCCACAACACCTCTCCCGGGTGGGCTCGTACCACCAACCTCTCGATTAACAGCTGAACGCGCTAACCATTGCGCCACGGAAGCCCAAAAATTCAATGTTCGACAGGTATTGTGGAAAAACTCTGACATTTTATGTTACATTTGAGACGTCACAACACCGCTCCCGGGAGAGCTCAAACCACCAGTCTTTTGAATAGCAGCTGAACGCGCTAACCATTGCGCCACGGAAGCCCAAAAATTAAATGGTCGTCAGGTATTGTGGAAAAACTTTGGCTTTCTACGTTACATTTGAGATCACACAACACCGCTCCCGGGTGGGCTCGAACCACCAACCTATTGGTTAACAGCCGAGCGCGCTAACCATTGCGCCACGGAAGCCCAAAAGTTAAATGCTCGTCATTTATTGTGCAAAAACTTTGGCTTTCTACGTTACATTTCAGATCCCACAACACCGCTCCCGGGTGGGCTCGAACCACCAACTATTGGTTAACAGCCGAACGCGCTAACCATTGAGCCACGGAAGCTCAGAAATTAAATGGTTGTCAGGTATTGTGGAAAACCTTGACTTTTAACGTCACATCTGAGACCTCACAACACCGCTCCCGGATGGGCTCGAACCACCAACTTATTGGTTAACAGCCGAACGCGCTAACCATTGCGCCACGGAAGCCCAAAAATTCAATGTTCGACAGGTATTGTGGAAAAACTCTGACATTTTATGTTACATTTGAGACGTCACAACACCGCTCCCGGGAGAGCTCAAACCACCAGTCTTTTGAATAGCAGCTGAACGCGCTAACCATTGCGCCACGGAAGCCCAAAAGTTAAATGCTCGTCAGGTATTATGTAAAAACCTTGACTTTTTACGTCACATCTGAGACCTCACAACACCGCTCCCGGATGGGCTCGAACCACCAACCTATTGGTTAACAGCCGAACGCGCTAACCATAGCGCCAAGGAAGCCCAAAAGTTTAATGCTCGTCAGGTATTGTGTAAAAACCTTGCCTTTTTACGTCACATCTGAGACCTCACAACACCGCTCCCGGATGGGCTCGAACCACCAACCTATTGGTTAACAGCCGAACGCGCTAAACATTGCGCCACGGCAGCCCAAAAGTTAAATGCTCGTCAGGTATTGTGTAAAAACCTTGACTTTTTACGTCACATCTGAGACCTCACAACACCGCTCCCGGATGGGCTCGAACCACCAACCTATTGGTTAACAGCCGAACGCGCTAAACATTGCGCCACGGAAGCCCAAATGTTAAATGCTCGTCAGGTATTGTGTAAAAACCTTGACTTTTTACGTCACATCTGAGACCTCACAACACCGCTCCCGGATGGGCTCGAACCACCAACCTATTGGTTAACAGCCGAACGCGCTAACCATTGCGCCACGGAACCCCAAAAGTTAAATGCTCGTCAGGTATTGTGTAAAAACCTTGATTTTTTACGTCAAATCTGAGACCTCACGACACCGCTCCCGGATGGGGTCGAACCACCAACCTATTGGTTAGCAGCCGAACGCGCTAACCATTGCGCCACGGAAGCCCAAAAATTAAATGGTCGTCATTTATTGTGCAAAAACTTTGGCTTTCTACGTTACATTTGAGATCACACAACACCGCTCCCGGATGGGCTCGAACCACAAACCTATTGGTTAACAGCCGAACGCGCTAACCGTTGAGCCACGGAAGCTCAGAAATTAAATGATTGTCACGTATTGTGGATAAGTATTGACTTTTTACGCTACATATGAGACCCCACAACACCTCTCCCGGGTGGGCTCGAACCTTCAACCTTTCGATTAACAGCTGAACGCGCTAATCATTGCGCCACGGAAGCCCAAAAATTAAATGTTCGTCAGGTATTGTGAAAAACTCAGACATTTTACGTTACATCTGAGACCTCACAACACCGCATCCCGGATGGGCTCGAACCACAAACCTATTGGTTAACAGCTGAACGCGCTAATCATTGAGCCACGGAAGCCCAGAAATTAAATGGTTGTCACGTATTGTGGAAAAGTTTTGACTTTTTACGCTACATCTGAGACCCCACAACACCTCTCCCGGGTGGGCTCGTACCACCAACCTCTCGATTAACAGCTGAACGCGCTAACCATTGCGCCACGGAAGCCCAAAAATTCAATGTTCGACAGGTATTGTGGAAAAACCTTGACTTCTTACGTCACATCTGAGACCTCACAACACCGCTCCCGGATGGGCTCGAACCACCAACCTATTGGTTAACAGCCGAACGCGCTAACCATTGAGCCACGGAAGCTCAGAAATTAAATGATTGTCACGTATTGTGGATAAGTTTTGACTTTTTACGCTACATATGAGACCCCACAACACCTCTCCCGGGTGGGCTCGAACCTTCAACCTTTCGATTAACAGCTGAACGCGCTAATCATTGCGCCACGGAAGCCCAAAAATTAAATGTTCGTCAGGTATTGTGAAAAACTCAGACATTTTACGTTACATCTGAGACCTCACAACACCGCATCCCGGATGGGCTCGAACCACAAACCTATTGGTTAACAGCTGAACGCGCTAATCATTGAGCCACGGAAGCCCAGAAATTAAATGGTTGTCACGTATTGTGGAAAAGTTTTGACTTTTTACGCTACATCTGAGACCCCACAACACCTCTCCCGGGTGGGCTCGTACCACCAACCTCTCGATTAACAGCTGAACGCGCTAACCATTGCGCCACGGAAGCCCAAAAATTCAATGTTCGACAGGTATTGTGGAAAAACTCTGACATTTTATGTTACATTTGAGAGGTCACAACACCGCTCCCGGGAGAGCTCAAACCACCAGTCTTTTGAATAGCAGCTGAACGCGCTAACCATTGCGCCACGGAAGCCCAAAAATTAAATGGTCGTCAGGTATTGTGGAAAAACTTTGGCTTTCTACGATACATTTGAGATCACACAACACCGCTCCCGGGTGGGCTCGAACCACCAACCTATTGGTTAACAGCCGAGCGCGCTAACCATTGCGCCACGGAAGCCCAAAAGTTAAATGCTCGTCATTTATTGTGCAAAAACTTTGGCTTTCTAGGTTACATTTCAGATCCCACAACACCGCTCCCGGGTGGGCTCGAACCACCAACTATTGGTTAACAGCCGAACGCGCTAACCATTGAGCCACGGAAGCTCAGAAATTAAATGGTTGTCAGGTATTGTGGAAAACCTTGACTTTTAACGTCACATCTGAGACCTCACAACACCGCTCCCGGATGGGCTCGAACCACCAACTTATTGGTTAACAGCCGAACGCGCTAACCATTGCGCCACGGAAGCCCAAAAATTCAATGTTCGACAGGTATTGTGGAAAAACTCTGACATTTTATGTTACATTTGAGACGTCACAACACCGCTCCCGGGAGAGCTCAAACCACCAGTCTTTTGAATAGCAGCTGAACGCGCTAACCATTGCGCCACGGAAGCCCAAAAGTTAAATGCTCGTCAGGTATTATGTAAAAACCTTGACTTTTTACGTCACATCTGAGACCTCACAACACCGCTCCCGGATGGGCTCGAACCACCAACCTATTGGTTAACAGCCGAACGCGCTAACCATTGCGCCACGGAAGCCCAAAAGTTCAATATTCGTCAGGTATTGTGGAAAAACTCTGACATTTTATGTTACATCTGAGACGTCACAACACCGCTCCCGGAAGGGCTCAAACCACCAGTCTTTTGAGTAGCAGCTGAACGCGCTAACCATTGCGCCACGGAAGCCCAAAAATTAAATGGTCGTCCGGTATTGTGGAAAATCCTGGACTTTTTACGTAACATCTGAGACCTCATAGCACCGCTCCCGGGTGTGCTCGAACCACCAACCTTTCTGTTAACAGCCGAACGCGCTAACGATTGCGCCACGGAAGCCCCTGAAATTAAATGGTCGTCCGGTATTGTGGAAAAACCTGGACTTTTTACGTCACATCTGAGACGTCACAACACCGCTCCCGGATGGGCTCGAACCACCAACCTTTCGGTTAACAGCCGAACGCGCTAACCATTGAGCCACGGAAGCTCAGAAATTAAATGGTTTTCACGTATTGCGGAAAAGTTTTGACTTTTTACGCTACATCTGAGACCCCACAACACCTCTCTCGGGTGGGCTCGAACCTTCAACCTTTCGATTAACAGCTGAACGCGCTAATCATTGCGCCACGGAAGCCCAAAAATTAAATGGTCGTCAGGTACTGTGGAAAAACATTGGCTTTCTACGTTACGTTTGAGATCCCACAACACCGCGCCCGGGTGGGCTCGAACCACCAACCTAATGGTTAACAGCCGAACGCCCTAACCATTGCGCCACGGAAGCCCAAAAATTAAATGATCGTCAGGTATTGTGGAAAAACTTTGGCTTTCTACGTTACATTTGAGATCCCACAACGCCGCTCCCGGGTGGGTTCGAACCACCAACCTATTGGTTAACAGCCGAACGCGCTAACCATTGCGCCACGGAAGCCCAAAAATTCAATGTTCGACAGGTATTGTGGAAAAACTCTGACATTTTATGTTACATTTGAGACGTCACAACACCGCTCCCGGGAGAGCTCAAACCACCTGTCTTTTGAATAGCAGCTGAACGCGCTAACCATTGCGCCACGGAAGCCCAAAAATTAAATGTTCGTCAGGTATTGTGGAAAAACTCTGACATTTTACGTTACATCTGAGACCTCACAACACCGCTACCGGATGGGCTCGAACCACCAACCTATTGGTTAACAGCCGAACGCGCTAACCATTGCGCCACGGAAGCCCAAAATTTAAATGGTCGTCAGGTGTTGTGGAAAAAACCTTGACTTTTTACGTCACATCTGAGACGTCACAACACCGCTCCCGGATGGGCTCGAACCACACACCTATTGGTTAACAGCCGAACGCGCTAACCTTTGAGCCACGGAAGCTCAGAAATTAAATGGTTGTCAGGTTTTGTAGATAAGTTATGACTTTCTACGTTACATATGAGATCCCACACCACCGCTCCCGGGTGGGCTCGAACCACCAACCTATAGGTTAACAGCCGAACGCGCTAACCATTGAGCCACGGAAGCCCAAAAATTACATGCTCGTCAGGTATTGTGTAAAAACCTTGACTTTTTGCGTCACATCTGAGACCTGACAACACCGCTCCCGGATGGGCTCGAACAACCCACCTATTGGTTAACAGCCGAACGCGCTAACCATTGCGCCACGGAAGCCCAAAAATTAAATGTTCGTCAGGTATTGTGGAAAACTCTGACATTTTACGTTACATCTGAGACCTCACAACACCGCTCCCGGATGGGCTCGAACCACCAACCTATTGGTTAACAGCCGAACGCGCTAACCATTGAGCCACGGAAGCTCAGAAATTAAATGGTTGTCAGGTATTGTGGATAAGTTATGACTTATTACGTTACATCTGAGACCCTACAACACCTCTCTCGGTTGGGCTCGAACCACCAACCTTTCGGTTAACAGCCGAACGCGCTAACCATTGCGCCAAGGAAGCCCAAAAAATAAATGGTCGTCAGGTATTGTGGAAAAACTTTGTCTTTCTACGTTACATTTGAGATCCCACAACACCGCTCCCGGGTGGGCTCGAACCACCACCCTATTGGTTAAAAGCTGAACGCGCTAACCATTGCGCCACGGAAGTTAAAAAATTAAATGCTCGTCAGGTATTGTGTAAAAACCTTGACTTTTTACGTCACATCTGAGACCTCACAACACCGCTCCCGGATGGGCTCGAACCACACACCTATTGGTTAACAGCCGAACGCGCTAACCTTTGAGCCACGGAAGCTCAGAAATTAAATGGTTGTCAGGTTTTGTAGATAAGTTATGACTTTCTACGTTACATATGAGATCCCACACCACCGCTTCCGGGTGGGCTCGAACCACCAACCTATAGGTTAACAGCCGAACGCGCTAACCATTGAGCCACGGAAGCCCAAAAATTAAATGCTCGTCAGGTATTGTGTAAAAACCTTGACTTTTTGCGTCACATCTGAGACCTGACAACACCGCTCCCGGATGGGCTCGAACAACCCACCTATTGGTTAACAGCCGAACGCGCTAACCATTGCGCCACGGAAGCCCAAAAATTAAATGTTCGTCAGGTATTGTGGAAAACTCTGACATTTTACGTTACATCTGAGACCTCACAACACCGCTCCCGGATGGGCTCGAACCACCAACCTATTGGTTAACAGCCGAACGCGCTAACCATTGAGCCACGGAAGCTCAGAAATTAAATGGTTGTCAGGTATTGTGGATAAGTTATGACTTATTACGTTACATCTGAGACCCTACAACACCTCTCTCGGTTGGGCTCGAACCACCAACCTATTGGTTAACAGCCGAACGCGCTAACCATTGCGCCACGGAAGCCCAAAAATTAAATGGTCGTCATTTATTGTGCAAAAACTTTGGCTTTCTACGTTACATTTGAGATCCCACAACACCGCTCCCGGGTGGGCTCGAACCACCAACCTATTGGTTAACAGCCGAACGCGCTAACCATTGAGCCACGGAAGCTAAGAAATTAAATGGTTGTCAGGTATTGTGGAAAAACTTTGGCTTTCTACGTTACATTTGAGATCACACAACACCTCTCCCGGATGGGCTCGAACCACCAACCTATTGGTTAACAGCCGAACGCGCTAACCATTGCGCCACGGAAGCCCAAAAGTTAAATGCTCGTCAGGTATTGTGTAAAAACCTTGACTTTTTACGTCACATCTGAGACCTCACAACACCGCTCCCGGATGGGCTCGAACCCCCAACCTATTGGTTAACAGCCGAACGCGCTAACCATTGAGCCACGGAAGCTCAGAAATTAAATTGTTGTCAGGTATTGTGGAAAAACTTTGGCTTTCTACGTTACATTTGAGACCCCACAACACCTCTCCCGGGTGGGCTCGAACCACCAACCTTTCGATTAACAGCTGAACGCGGTAACCATTGTGCCACGGAAGCCCAAAAGTTAAATGCTCGTCAGGTATTGTGTAAAAACCTTGACTTTTTACGTCACATCTGAGACCTCACAACACCGCTCCCGGATGGGCTCGAACCACCAACCTATTGGTTAACAGCCGAACGCGCTAACCATTGCGCCACGGAAGCCCAAAAGTTAAATGCTCGTCAGGTATTGTGTAAAAACCTTGACTTTTTACGTCAAATCTGAGACCTCAAAACACCGCTCCCGGATGGGGTCGAACCACCAACCTATTGGTTAACAGCCGAACGCGCTAACCATTGCGCCACGGAAGCCCAAAAATTAAATGGTCGTCATTTATTGTGCAAAAACTTTGGCTTTCTACGTTACATTTGAGATCCCACAACACCGCTCCCGGGTGGGCTCGAACCACCAACCTTTCGATTAACAGCCGAACGCGCTAACATTGAGCCACGGAAGCCCAAAAATTAAATGTTCGTCAGGACAATAAATAAAAATGTACCTCGATTTTTAATTTTCAGCTGTTAACCGAAAGGTTGGTGGTTCGAGCCCTCCCGGGAGCGGTGGTGTTACGTCTCAGATGTAACGTAAAATGTCAGTTTTTCCACAATACCTGACGAGCATTTAATTTTTGGGCTTCCGTGGCGCAATGGTTAGCGCGTTCAGCTGTTAATCGAAAGGTTGGTGGTTCGAGCCCACCCGGGAGAGGTGTTGTGAGGTCTCAGATGTAGCGTGAAAAGTCAAACTTTTTCCATAATACGTGATAACCATTTATTTTCTGATCTTTCGTGGCTCAATGGTTAGCGCGTTCGGCTGTTAACCAATAGCTTGGTGGTTCGAGCCCACCCGGGAGCGGTGTTTTTGGATCTCAAATGTAACGTAAATAGCCAAAGTTTTTCTACAATACCTGACGACCATTTAATTTTTGGGCTTCTGTGGCGCAATGGTTAGTGCGTTCAGCTGTTAACCGAAAGGTTGGTGGTTCGAGCCCAAACGAGAGAGGATTTGTGGGGTCTCAGATGTAGCGTGAAAAGTCGTAACTTTTCAACAATACCTGACAACCATTTAATTTTTGGGCGTCCGTGGCGCAATGGCTAGCGCGTTCGGCTGTTAACCGAAAGGTTGGTGGTTCGAGCCCATCCGGGAGCGGTGTTGTGACGTCTCAGATGTTACGTAAAATGTCAGAGTTTTTCCACAATACCTGACGAACATTTAATTTTTGGGCTTCCGTGGCGCAGTAATTAGCGCGTCCAGCTCTTAATCGAAAGGTTGGTGGTTTGAGCCCACCCGGAAGAGGTGTTGTGGGGTCTCAGATGTAGCGTTAAAAGTCAAATTTTTTCCACAATACGTGACAACCATTTAATTTCTGATCTTCCGTGGCTCAATGGTTAGCGCGTTCGGCTGTTAACCAATAGGTTGGTGGTTCGAGCCCACCCGGGAGCGGTGTTTTTGGATCTCAAATGTAACGTAAATAGCCAAAGTTTTTCCACAATACCTGACGACCATTTAATTTTTGGGCGTCCGTGGCGAATGGTTAGCGCGTTCGGCTGTTAACCGAAAGGTTGGTGGTTCGAGCGCATCCGGGAGCGGTGTTGTGAGGTCTCAGATGTAACGTAAAATGTCAGAGTTTTTCCACAACACCAGACGAACACTTAACTTTTGGGCTTCCGTGGCGCAATGGTTAGCGCGTTCGGCTGTTAACCAATTGGTTGGTGGTTCGAGCCCATCCGGGAGCGGTGTTGTGAGGTCTCAGATGTGACGTAAAAAGTCAAGGTTTTTACACAATACCTGACGAGCAATTAATTTTTGGGATTCCGTGGCGCAATGGTTAGCGCGTTCAGCTGTTAATCGAATGGTTGGTGGTTCGAGCCCACCCGGGAGAGGTAATGTGGGGTCTCAAATGTAACGTAGAAAGCCAAAGTTTTTCCACAACACCTGACAACCATTTAATTTCTGAGCTTCCGTGGCTCAATGGTTAGCGCGTTCGGCTGTTAACCAATAGGTTGGTGGTTCGAGCCCATCCGGGAGCGGTGTTGTGAGGTCTCAGATGTGACGTAAAAAGTCAAGGTTTTTACACAATACCTGACGAGCATTTAAATTTTGGGCTTCCTTGGCGCAATGGTTAGCGCGTTCGGCTGTTAACCAATAGGTTGGAAGTTCGAGCCCACCCGGGAGCGGTGTTGTGTGATCTCAAATGTAACGTAGAAAGCCAAAATTTTTCCACAATACCTGACGACCATTTAATTTTTGGGCTTCCGTGGCGCAATGGTTAGCACGTTCGGCTGTTAACCAATAGGTTGGTGGTTCGAGCCCATCCGGGAGCGGTGTTGTGAGGTCTCAGATGTGACGTAAAAAGTCAAGGTTTTTACACAATACCTGACGAGCAATTAATTTTTGGGATTCCGTGGCGCAATGGTTAGCGCGTTCAGCTGTTAATCGAAAGGTTGGTGGTTCGAGCCCACCCGGGAGAGGTAATGTGGGGTCTCAAATGTAACGTAGAAAGCCAAAGTTTTTCCACAACACCTGACAACCATTTAATTTCTGAGCTTCCGTGGCTCAATGGTTAGCGCGTTCGGCTGTTAACCAATAGGTTGGTGGTTCGAGCCCATCCGGGAGCGGTGTTGTGAGGTCTCAGATGTGACGTAAATAGTCAAGGTTTTTACACAATACCTGACGAGCATTTAGGTTTTGGGCTTCCGTGGCGCAATGGTTAGCGCGTTCGGCTGTTAAGCAATAGGTTGGTGGTTCGAGCCCATCCGGGAGCGGTGTTGTGAGGTCTCAGATGTGACGTAAAAAGTCAAGGTTTTTACACAATACCTGACGAGCATTTAAATTTTGGGCTTCCTTGGCGCAATGGTTAGCGCGTTCGGCTGTTAACCAATAGGTTGGTGGTTCGAGCCCACCCGGGAGCGGTGTTGTGTGATCTCAAATGTAACGTAGAAAGCCAAAATTTTTCCACAATACCTGACGACCATTTAATTTTTGGGCTTCCGTGGCGCAATGGTTAGCACGTTCGGCTGTTAACCAATAGGTTGGTGGTTCGAGCCCATCCGGGAGCGGTGTTGTGAGGTCTCAGATGTGACGTTAAAAGTCAAGGTTTTCCACAATACCTGACAACCATTTAATTTCTGAGCTTCCGTGGCTCAATGGTTAGCGCGTTCGGCTGTTAACCAATAGGTTGGTGGTTCGAGCCCACCCGGGAGCGGTGTTGTGGGATCTGAAATGTAACGTAGAAAGCCAAAGTTTTTGCACAATAAATGACGACCATTTAATTTTTGGGCTTCCGTGGCGCAATGGTTAGCGCATTCGGCTGTTAACCAATAGGTTGGTGGTTCGACCCCATCCGGGAGCGGTGTTGTGAGGTCTCAGATGTGACGTAAAAAGTCAAGGTTTTTACATAATACCTGACGAACATTTAGCTTTTGGGCTTCCGTGGCGCAATGGTTAGCGCGCTCGGCTGTTAACCAATAGGTTGGTGGTTCGAGCCCACCCGGGAGCGGTGTTGTGTGATCTCAAATGTAACGTAGAAAGCCAAAGTTTTTCCACAATACCTGACGACCATTTAATTTTTGGGCTTCCTTGGCGCAATGGTTAGCGCGTTCGGCTGTTAACCAATAGGTTGGTGGTTCGAGCCCACCCGGGAGCGGTGTTGTGTGATCTCAAATGTAACGTAGAAAGCCAAAATTTTTCCACAATACCTGACGACCATTTAATTTTTGGGCTTCCGTGGCGCAATGGTTAGCACGTTCGGCTGTTAACCAATAGGTTGGTGGTTCGAGCCCATCCGGGAGCGGTGTTGTGAGGCCTCAGATGTGACGTTAAAAGTCAAGGTTTTCCACAATACCTGACAACCATTTAATTTCTGAGCTTCCGTGGCTCAATGGTTAGCGCGTTCGGCTGTTAACCAATAGGTTGGTGGTTCGAGCCCACCCGGGAGCGGTGTTGTGGGATCTGAAATGTAACGTAGAAAGCCAAAGTTTTTGCACAATAAATGACGACCATTTAATTTTTGGGCTTCCGTGGCGCAATGGTTAGCGCGTTCGGCTGTTAACCAATAGGTTGGTGGTTCGACCCCATCCGGGAGCGGTGTTGTGAGGTCTCAGATGTGACGTAAAAAGTCAAGGTTTTTACATAATACCTGACGAGCATTTAGCTTTTGGGCTTCCGTGGCGCAATGGTTAGCGCGCTCGGCTGTTAACCAATAGGTTGGTGGTTCGAGCCCACCCGGGAGCGGTGTTGTGTGATCTCAAATGTAACGTAGAAAGCCAAAGTTTTTCCACAATACCTGACGACCATTTAATTTTTGGGCTTCCGTGGCGCAATGGTTAGCGCGTTCAGCTGCTTTTCAAAAGACTGGTGGTTTGAGCTCTCCCGGGAGCGGTGTTGTGACGTCTCAAATGTAACATAAAATGTCAGAGTTTTTCCACAATACCTGTCGAACATTGAATTTTTGGGCTTCCGTGGCGCAATGGTTAGCGCGTTCAGCTGTTAATCGAGAGGTTGGTGGTACGAGCCCACCCGGGAGAGGTGTTGTGGGGTCTCAGATGTAGCGTAAAAAGTCAAAACGTTTCCACAATACGTGACAACCATTTAATTTCTGGGCTTCCGTGGCTCAATGATTAGCGCGTTCGGCTGTTAACCAATAGGTTTGTGGTTCGAGCCCATCCGGGATGCGGTGTTGTGAGGTCTCAGATGTAACGTAAAATGTCAGAGTTTTTTCACAATACCTGACGAACATTTAATTTTTGGGCTTCCGTGGCGCAATGATTAGCGCGTTCAGCTGTTAATCGAAAGGTTGAAGGTTCGAGCCCACCCGGGAGAGGTGTTGTGGGGTCTCATATGTAGCGTAAAAAGTCAAAACTTATCCACAATACGTGACAATCATTTAATTTCTGAGCTTCCGTGGCTCAATGGTTAGCGCGTTCGGCTGTTAACCAATAGGTTGGTGGTTCGAGCTCATCCGGGAGCGGTGTTGTGAGGTCTCAAATGTGACGTAGAAAGCCAAAGTTTTTCCACAATACCTGACGACCATTTAATTTTTGGGCTTCCGTGGCGCAATGGTTAGCGCGTTCGGCTGTTAACCAATAGGTTGGTGGTTCGAGCCCATCCGGGAGCGGTGTTGTGAGGTCTCAGATGTGACGTAAAAAGTCAAGGTTTTTACACAATACCTGACGAGCATTTAATTTTTGGGATTCCGTGGCGCAATGGTTAGCGCGTTCAGCTGTTAATCGAAAGGCTGGTGGTTCGAGCCCACCCGGGAGAGGTGTTGTGGGGTCTCAAATGTAACGTAGAAAGCCAAAGTTTTTCCACAACACCTGACAACCATTTAATTTCTGAGCTTCCGTGGCTCAATGGTTAGCGCGTTCGGCTGTTAACCAATAGGTTGGTGGTTCGAGCCCATCCGGGAGCGGTGTTTTGAGGTCTCAGATGTGACGTAAAAAGTCAAGGTTTTTACACAATACCTGACAAGCATTTAACTTTTGGGCTTCCGTGGCGCAATGGTTAGCGCGTTCGGCTGTTAACCAATAGGTTGGTGGTTCGAGCCCATCCGGGAGCGGTGTTGTGAGGTCTCAGATGTGACGTAAAAAGTCAAGTTTTTTGCACAATACCTGACGAGCATTTAGGTTTTGGGCTTCCGTGGCGCAATGGTTAGCGCGTTCGGCTGTTAAGCAATAGGTTGGTGGTTCGAGCCCATCCGGGAGCGGTGTTGTGAGGTCTCAGATGTGACGTAAAAAGTCAAGGTTTTCCACAATACCTGACAACCATTTAATTTCTGAGCTTCTGTGGCTCAATGGTTAGCGCGTTCGGCTGTTAACCAATAGGTTGGTGGTTCGAGCCCACCCGGGAGCGGTGTTGTGGGATCTGAAATGTAACGTAGAAAGCCAAAGTTTTTGCACAATAAATGACGACCATTTAATTTTTGGGCTTCCGTGGCGCAATGATTAGCGCGTTCAGCTGTTAATCGAAAGGTTGAAGGTTCGAGCCCACCCGGGAGAGGTGTTGTGGGGTCTCAGATGTAGCGTAAAAAGTCAAAACTTTTCCACAATACGTGACAACCATTTAATTTCTGAGCTTCCGTGGCTCAATGGTTAGCGCTTTCACCTGTTAACCAATAGGTTGGTGGTTCGAGCCCATCCGGGAGCGGTGTTGTGAGGTCTCAGATGTGACGTAAAAAGTCAAGGTTTTTCCACAATACCTGACGAGCATTTAATTTTTGGGCTTCCGTGGCGCAATGGTTAGCGCGTACAGCAGTTAACAAATAGGTTAGTGGTTCGAGCCCACCCGGGAGCGTTGTTGTGGGATTTCAAACGTAACGTAGAAAGCCAAAGTTTTTCCACAATACGTGACGACCATTTAATTTCTGAGCTTCCGTGGCTCAATGGTTAGCGCGTTCGGCTGTTAACCAATAGGTTGGTTGTTCGAGCCCATCCGGGAGCGGTGTTGTGAGGTCTCAGATGTGACGTAAAAGGTCAAGGTTTTTCCACAATACCTGACGAACATTTAATTTTTGGGCTTCCATGGCGCAATGGTTAGCGCGTTCGGCTGTTAACCGAAAGGTTGGTGGTTCGAGCCCACCCGGGAGAGGTGTTGTGGGGTCTCAGATGTAGCGTTAAAAGTCAAAACGTTTCCACAATACGTGACAACCATTTAATTTCTGAGCCTCCGTGGCTCAATGGTTAGCGCGTTCGGCTGTTAACCAATAGGTTAGTGGTTCGAGCCCACCCGGGAGCGGCGTTGTGGGATCTCAAATGTAACGTAGAAAGCCAAAGTTTTTCCACAATACCTGACGATCATTTAATTTTTGGGCTTCCGTGGCGCAATGGTTAGGGCGTTCGGCTGTTAACCATTAGGTTGGTGGTTCGAGCCCACCCGGGCGCGGTGTTGTGGGATCTCAAACGTAACGTAGAAAGCCAATGTTTTTCCACAATACCTGACGACCATTTAATTTTTGGGCTTCCGTGGCGCAATGATTAGCGCGTTCAGCTGTTAATCGAAAGGTTGAAGGTTCGAGCCCACCCGAGAGAGGTGTTGTGGGGTCTCAGATGTAGCGTAAAAAGTCAAAACTTTTCCGCAATACGTGAAAAACATTTAATTTCTGAGCTTCCGTGGCTCAATGGTTAGCGCGTTCGGCTGTTAACCAATTTGTTGGTGGTTCGAGCCCATCCGGGAGCGGTGTTGTGACGTCTCAGATGTGACGTAAAAAGTCCAGGTTTTTCCACAATACCGGACGACCATTTAATTTTGGGGCTTCCGTGGCGCAATCGTTAGCGCGTTCGGCTGTTAACAGAAAGGTTGGTGGTTCGAGCACACCCGGGAGCGGTGCTACGAGGTCTCAGATGTTACGTAAAAAGTTCAGGTTTTTCCACAATACCGGACGACCATTTAATTTTTGGGCTTCCATGGCGCAATGGTTAGCGCGTTCAGCTGCTATTCAAAAGACTGGTGGTTTGAGCCCTTCCGGGAGCGGTGTTGTGACGTCTCAGATGTAACATAAAATGTCAGAGTTTTTCCACAATACCTGACGAATATTGAACTTTTGGGCTTCCGTGGCGCAAAGGTTAGCGCGTTCGGCTGTTAACCAGTAGGTTGGTGGTTGGCGCCCATCCGGGAGCGGTGTTGTGAGGTCTCAGATGTGACGTAAAAAGTCAAGGTTTTTCCACAATACCTGACGAGCATTTAATTTTTGGGCTTCCGTGGCGCAATGGTTAGCGCGTTCAGCAGTTAACAAATAGGTTAGTGGTTCGAGCCCACCCGGGAGCGGCGTTGTGGGATCTCAAACGTAACGCAGAAAGCCAAAGTTTTTCCACAATACCTGACGACCATTTAATTTTTGGGCTTCCGTGGCGCAATGGTTAACGCGTTCGGCTGTTAACCAATAGGTTGGTGGTTCGAGCCCACCCGGGAGCGGTGTTGTGGGATCTCAAATGTAACGTAGAAAGCCAAAGTTTTTCCACAATACGTGACGACCATTTAATTTCTGAGCTTCCGTGGCTCAATGGTTAGCGCGTTCGGCTGTTAACCAATAGGTTGGTTGTTCGAGCCCATCCGGGAGCGGTGTTGTGAGGTCTCAGATGTGACGTAAAAAGTCAAGGTTTTTCCACAATACCTGACGAACATTTAATTTTTGGGCTTCCGTGGCGCAATGGTTAACGCGTTCGGCTGTTAACCAATAGGTTGGTGGTTCGAGCCCACCCGGGAGCGGTGTTGTGGGATCTCAAATGTAACGTAGAAAGCCAAAGTTTTTCCACAATACGTGACGACCATTTAATTTCTGACCTTCCGTGGCTCAATGGTTAGCGCGTTCGGCTGTTAACCAATAGGTTGGTTGTTCGAGCCCATCCGGGAGCGGTGTTGTGAGGTCTCAGATGTGACGAAAAAGTCAAGGTTTTTCCACAATACCTGACGAACATTTAATTTTTGGGCTTCCATGGCGCAATGGTTAGCGCGTTCGGCTGTTAACCGAAAGGTTGGTGGTTCGAGCCCACCCGGGAGAGGTGTTGTGGGGTCTCAGATGTAGCGTTAAAAGTCAAAACGTTTCCACAATACGTGACAACCATTTAATTTCTGAGCCTCCGTGGCTCAATGGTTAGCGCGTTCGGCTGTTAACCAATTTGTTGGTGGTTCGAGCCCATCCGGGAGCGGTGTTGTGACGTCTCAGATGTGACGTAAAAAGTCCAGGTTTTTCCACAATACCGGACGACCATTTAATTTTTGGGCTTCCGTGGCGCAATCGTTAGCGCGTTCGGCTGTTAACAGAAAGGTTGGTGGTTCGAGCACACCCGGGAGCGGTGCTATGAGGTCTCAGATGTTACGTAAAAAGTCCTGGTTTTTCCACAATACCGGACGACCATTTAATTTTTGGGCTTCCATGGCGCAATGGTTAGCGCGTTCAGCTGCTATTCAAAATACTGGTGGTTTGAGCCCTTCCGGGAGCGGTGTTGTGACGTCTCAGATGTAACATAAAATGTCAGAGTTTTTCCACAATACCTGACGAATATCGAACTTTTGGGCTTCCGTGGCGCAATGGTTAGCGCGTTCGGCTGTTAACCAGTAGGTTGGTGGTTCGCGCCCATCCGGGAGATGTGTTGTGAGGTCTCAGATGTGACGTAAAAAGTCAAGGTTTTTCCACAATACCTGACGAGCATTTAATTTTTGGGCTTCCGTGGCGCAATGGTTAGCGCGTTCAGCAGTTAACAAATAGGTTAGTGGTTCGAGCCCACCCGGGAGCGGCGTTGTGGGATCTCAAACGTAACGTAGAAAGCCAAAGTTTTTCCACAATACCTGACGACCATTTAATTTTTGGGCTTCCGTGGCGCAATGGTTAACGCGTTCGGCTGTTAACCAATAGGTTGGTGGTTCGAGCCCACCCGGGAGCGGTGTTGTGGGATCTCAAATGTAACGTAGAAAGCCAAAGTTTTTCCACAATACGTGACGACCATTTAATTTCTGAGCTTCCGTGGCTCAATGGTTAGCGCGTTCGGCTGTTAACCAATAGGTTGGTTGTTCGAGCCCATCCGGGAGCGGTGTTGTGAGGTCTCAGATGTGACGTAAAAAGTCAAGGTTTTTCCACAATACCTGACGAACATTTAATTTTTGGGCTTCCATGGCGCAATGGTTAGCGCGTTCGGCTGTTAACCGAAAGGTTGGTGGTTCGAGCCCACCCGGGAGAGGTGTTGTGGGGTCTCAGATGTAGCGTTAAAAGTCAAAACGTTTCCACAATACGTGACAACCATTTAATTTCTGAGCCTCCGTGGCTCAATGGTTAGCGCGTTCGGCTGTTAACCAATAGGTTAGTGGTTCGAGCCCACCCGGGAGCGGCGTTGTGGGATCTCAAATGTAACGTAGAAAGCCAAAGTTTTTCCACAATACCTGACGACCATTTAATTTTTGGGCTTCCGTGGCGCAATGATTAGCGCGTTCAGCTGTTAATCGAAAGGTTGAAGGTTCGAGCCCACCCGAGAGAGGTGTTGTGGGGTCTCAGATGTAGCGTAAAAAGTCAAAACTTTTCCGTAATACGTGAAAACTATTTAATTTCTGAGCTTCCGTGGCTCAATGGTTAGCGCGTTCGGCTGTTAACCAATAGGTTCGTGGTTCGAGCACACCCGGGAGCGGCGTTGTGGGATCTCAAATGTAACGTAGAAAGCCAAAGTTTTTCCACAATACGTGACGACCATTTAATTTCTGAGCTTCCGTGGCTCAATGGTTAGCGCGTTCGGCTGTTAACCAATAGGTTGGTTGTTCGAGCCCATCCGGGAGCGGTGTTGTGAGGTCTCAGATGTGACGTAAAAAGTCAAGGTTATTCCACAATACCTGACGAACATTTAATTTTTGGGCTTCCATGGCGCAATGGTTAGCGCGTTCGGCTGTTAACCGAAAGGTTGGTGGTTCGAGCCCACCCGGGAGAGGTGTTGTGGGGTCTCAGATGTAGCGTTAAAAGTCAAAACGTTTCCACAATACGTGACAACCATTTAATTTCTGAGCCTCCGTGGCTCAATGGTTAGCGCGTTCGGCTTTTAACCAATAGGTTAGTGGTTCGAGCCCACCCGGGAGCGGCGTTGTGGGATCTCAAATGTAACGTAGAAAGCCAAAGTTTTTCCACAATACCTGACGATCATTTAATTTTTGGGCTTCCGTGGCGCAATGGTTAGGGCGTTCGGCTGTTAACCATTAGGTTGGTGGTTCGAGCCCACCCGGGAGCGGTGTTGTGAGGTCTCAGAAGTGACGTAAAAAGTCAAGGTTTTTACACAATACCTGACGAGCATTTAATTTTTGGGCTTCCGTGGCACAATGGTTACCGCGTTCAGCTGTTAATCGAAAGGTTGGTGGTTCGAGCCCACCCGGGAGAGGTGTTGTGGGGTCTCAAATGTAACGTAGAAAGCCAAAGTTTTTCCACAATACCTGACAACAATTTAATTTCTGAGCTTCCGTGGCTCAATGGTTAGCGCGTTCGGCTGTTAACAGAAAGGTTGGTGGTTCGAGCACACCCGGGAGCGGTGCTATGAGGTCTCAGATGTTACATAAAAAGTCCAGGTTTTTCCACAATACCGGACGACCATATAATTTTTGGGCTTCCATGGCGCAATGGTTAGCGCGTTCAGCAGTTAACAAATAGGTTAGTGGTTCGAGCCCACCCGGGAGCGGCGTTGTGGGATCTCAAATGTAACGTAGAAAGCCAAAGTTTTCCACAATACGTGACGACCATTTAATTTCTGAGCTTCCGTGGCTCAATGGTTAGCGCGTTCGGCTGTTAACCAATAGGTTGGTTGTTCGAGCCCATCCGGGAGCGGTGTTGTGAGGTCTCAGATGTGACGTAAAAAGTCAAGGTTTTTCCACAATACCTGACGAACATTTAATTTTTGGGCTTCCATGGCGCAATGGTTAGCGCTTTCGGCTGTTAACCGAAAGGTTGGTGGTTCGAGCCCACCCGGGAGAGGTGTTGTGGGGTCTCAGATGTAGCGTTAAAAGTCAAAACGTTTCCACAATACGTGACAACCATTTAATTTCTGAGCCTCCGTGGCTCAATGGTTAGCGCGTTCGGCTTTTAACCAATAGGTTAGTGGTTCGAGCCCACCCGGGAGCGGCGTTGTGGGATCTCAAATGTAACGTAGAAAGCCAAAGTTTTTCCACAATACCTGACGATCATTTAATTTTTGGGCTTCCGTGGCGCAATGGTTAGGGCGTTCGGCTGTTAACCATTGGGTTGGTGGTTCGAGCCCACCCGGGAGCGGTGTTGTGAGGTCTCAGAAGTGACGTAAAAAGTCAAGGTTTTTACACAATACCTGACGAGCATTTAATTTTTGGGCTTCCGTGGCGCAATGGTTAGCGCGTTCAGCAGTTAACAAATAGGTTAGTGGTTCGAGCCCACCCGGGAGCGGCGTTGTGGGATCTCAAACGTAACGTAGAAAGCCAAAGTTTTTCCACAATACCTGACGACCATTTAATTTTTGGGCTTCCGTGGCGCAATGGTTAACGCGTTCGGCTGTTAACAAATAGGTTGGTGGTTCGAGCCCACCCGGGAGCGGTGTTGGGGGATCTCAAATGTAACGTAGAAAGCCAAAGTTTTTCCACAATACGTGACAACCATTTAATTTCTGAGCTTCCGTGGCTGAATGGTTAGCGCGTTCAGCTTTTAACCAATAGGGTGGGGGTTCGAGCCCACCCGGGAGCGGTGTTGTGGGATCTCAAATGTAACGTAGAAAGACAAAGTTTTTCCACAATACCTGACGAACATTTAATTTTTGGGCTTCCGTGGCGCAATGGTTAGCGCGTTCGGCTGTTAACCAATAGGTTGGTGGTTCGAGCAAATCCGGGAGCGGTGTTGTGAGGTCTCAGATGTGACGTAAAAAGTCAAGGTTTTTACACAATACCTGACGAGCATTTAATTTTTAGCTTCCGTGGCGCAATGGTTAGCGCGTTTAGCAGTTAACAAATAGGTTAGTGGTTCGAGCCCACCCGGGAGCGGTGTTGTGGGATCTCAAATGTAACGTAGAAAGCCAAAGTTTTTCCACAATACCTGACGATCATTTAATTTTTGGGCTTCCGTGGCGCAATGGTTAGCGCGTTCGGCTGTTAACCAATAGGGTGGGGGTTCGAGCCCACCCGGGAGCGGTGTTGTGGGATCTCAAATGTAACGTAGAAAGCCAAGGTTTTTACACAATACCTGACGAACATTTAATTTTTGGGCTTCCATGGCGCAATGGTTAGCGCGTTCGGCTGTTAACCGAAAGGTTGGTGGTTCGAGCCCACCCGGGAGAGGTGTTGTGGGGTCTCAGATGTAGCGTTAAAAGTCAAAACGTTTCCACAATACGTGACAACCATTTAATTTCTGAGCCTCCGTGGCTCAATGGTTAGCGCGTTCGGCTGTTAACCAATAGGTTAGTGGTTCGAGCCCACCCGGGAGCGGCGTTGTGGGATCTCAAATGTAACGTAGAAAGCCAAAGTTTTTCCACAATACCTGACGATCATTTAATTTTTGGGCTTCCGTGGCGCAATGGTTAGGGCGTTCGGCTGTTAACCATTGGGTTGGTGGTTCGAGCCCACCCGGGAGCGGTGTTGTGAGGTCTCAGAAGTGACGTAAAAAGTCAAGGTTTTTACACAATACCTGACGAGCATTTAATTTTTGGGCTTCCGTGGCGCAATGGTTAGCGCGTTCAGCAGTTAACAAATAGGTTAGTGGTTCGAGCCCACCCGGGAGCGGCGTTGTGGGATCTCAAACGTAACGTAGAAAGCCAAAGTTTTTCCACAATACCTGACGACCATTTAATTTTTGGGCTTCCGTGGCGCAATGGTTAACGCGTTCGGCTGTTAACAAATAGGTTGGTGGTTCGAGCCCACCCGGGAGCGGTGTTGGGGGATCTCAAATGTAACGTAGAAAGCCAAAGTTTTTCCACAATACGTGACAACCATTTAATTTCTGAGCTTCCGTGGCTGAATGGTTAGCGCGTTCAGCTTTTAACCAATAGGGTGGGGGTTCGAGCCCACCCGGGAGCGGTGTTGTGGGATCTCAAATGTAACGTAGAAAGACAAAGTTTTTCCACAATACCTGACGAACATTTAATTTTTGGGCTTCCGTGGCGCAATGGTTAGCGCGTTCGGCTGTTAACCAATAGGTTGGTGGTTCGAGCAAATCCGGGAGCGGTGTTGTGAGGTCTCAGATGTGACGTAAAAAGTCAAGGTTTTTACACAATACCTGACGAGCATTTAATTTTTAGCTTCCGTGGCGCAATGGTTAGCGCGTTTAGCAGTTAACAAATAGGTTAGTGGTTCGAGCCCACCCGGGAGCGGTGTTGTGGGATCTCAAATGTAACGTAGAAAGCCAAAGTTTTTCCACAATACCTGACGATCATTTAATTTTTGGGCTTCCGTGGCGCAATGGTTAGCGCGTTCGGCTGTTAACCAATAGGGTGGGGGTTCGAGCCCACCCGGGAGCGGTGTTGTGGGATCTCAAATGTAACGTAGAAAGCCAAGGTTTTTACACAATACCTGACGAACATTTAATTTTTGGGCTTCCATGGCGCAATGGTTAGCGCGTTCGGCTGTTAACCGAAAGGTTGGTGGTTCGAGCCCACCCGGGAGAGGTGTTGTGGGGTCTCAGATGTAGCGTTAAAAGTCAAAACGTTTCCACAATACGTGACAACCATTTAATTTCTGAGCCTCCGTGGCTCAATGGTTAGCGCGTTCGGCTGTTAACCAATAGGTTAGTGGTTCGAGCCCACCCGGGAGCGGCGTTGTGGGATCTCAAATGTAACGTAGAAAGCCAAAGTTTTTCCACAATACCTGACGATCATTTAATTTTTGGGCTTCCGTGGCGCAATGGTTAGGGCGTTCGGCTGTTAACCATTAGGTTGGTGGTTCGAGCCCACCCGGGAGCGGTGTTGTGAGGTCTCAGAAGTGACGTAAAAAGTCAAGGTTTTTACACAATACCTGACGAGCATTTAATTTTTGTTCTTCCGTGGCGCAATGGTTAGCGCGTTCAGCAGTTAACAAATAGGTTAGTGGTTCGAGCCCACCCGGGAGCGGCGTTGTGGGATCTCAAACGTAACGTAGAAAGCCAAAGTTTTTCCACAATACCTGACGACCATTTAATTTTTGGGCTTCCGTGGCGCAATGGTTAACGCGTTCGGCTGTTAACAAATAGGTTGGTGGTTCGAGCCCACCCGGGAGCGGTGTTGTGGGATCTCAAATGTAACGTAGAAAGCCAAAGTTTTTCCACAATACGTGACAACCATTTAATTTCTGAGCTTCCGTGGCTGAATGGTTAGCGCGTTCAGCTTTTAACCAATAGGGTGGGGGTTCGAGCCCACCCGGGAGCGGTGTTGTGGGATCTCAAATGTAACGTAGAAAGACAAAGTTTTTCCACAATACCTGGCGACCATTTATTTTTTGGGCTTCCTTGGCGCAATGGTTAGCGCGTTCGGCTGTTAACCGAAAGGTTGGTGGTTCGAGCCAAACCGAGAGAGGTGTTGTAGGGTCTCAGATGTAACGTAATAAGTCATAACTTATCCACAACACCTGACAACCATTTAATCTCTGAGCTTCCGTGGCTCAATGGTTAGCGCGTTCGGCTGTTAACCAATAGGTTGGTGGTTCGAGCCCATCCGGGAGCGGTGTTGTGAGGTCTCAGATGTAACGTAAAATGTCAGAGTTTTTCCACAATACCTGACGAACATTTAATTTTTGGGCTTCCGTGGCGCAATGGTTAGCGCGTTCGGCTGTTAACCAATAGGTTGGTGGTTCGAGCCCATCCGGGAGCGGTGTTGTGAGGTCTCAGATGTGACGTAAAAAGTCAAGGTTTTTACACAATACCTGACGAGCATTTAATTTTTAGCTTCCGTGGCGCAATGGTTAGCGCGTTCAGCAGTTAACAAATAGGTTAGTGGTTCGAGCCCACCCGGGAGCGGCGTTGTGGGATCTCAAACGTAACGTAGAAAGCCAAAGTTTTTCCACAATACCTGACGACCATTTAATTTTTGGGCTTCCGTGGCGCAATGGTTAACGCGTTCGGCTGTTAACCAATAGGTTGGTGGTTCGAGCCCACCCGGGAGCGGTGTTGTGGGATCTCAAATGTAACGTAGAAAGCCAAAGTTTTTCCACAATACGTGACGACCATTTAATTTCTGAGCTTCCGTGGCTCAATGGTTAGCGCGTTCGGCTGTTAACCAATAGGTTGGTGGTTCGAGCCCATCCGGGAGCGGTGTTGTGACGTCTCAGATGTGACGTAAAAAGTCCAGGTTTTTCCACAATACCGGACGACCATTTAATTTTGGGGCTTCCGTGGCGCAATCGTTAGCGCGTTCGGCTGTTAACAGAAAGGTTGGTGGTTCGAGCACACCCGGGAGCGGTGCTATGAGGTCTCAGATGTTACGTAAAAAGTCCAGGTTTTTCCACAATACCGGACGACCATTTAATTTTTGGGCTTCCGTGGCGCAATGGTTAGCGCGTTCAGCAGCTATTCAAAAGACTGGTGGTTTGAGCCCTTCCGGGAGCGGTGTTGTGAGGTCTCAGAAGTGACGTAAAAAGTCAAGGTTTTTACACAATACCTGACGAGCATTTAATTTTTGGGCTTCCGTGGCGCAATGGTTAGCGCGTTCAGCAGATAACAAATAGGTTAGTGGTTCGAGCCCACCCGGGAGCGGCGTTGTGGGATCTCAAACGTAACGTAGAAAGCCAAAGTTTTTCCACAATACCTGACGACCATTTAATTTTTGGGCTTCCGTGGCGCAATGGTTAACGCGTTCGGCTGTTAACAAATAGGTTGGTGGTTCAAGCCCACCCGGGAGCGGCGTTGTGGGATCTCAAATGTAACGTAGAAAGCCAAAGTTTTTCCACAATACCTGACGACCATTTAATTTTTGGGCTTCCGTGGCGCAATGGTTAACGCGTTCGGCTGTTAACCAGTAGGTTGGTGGTTCGAGCCCACCCGGGAGCGGTGTTGTGAGGTCTCAGAAGTGACGTAAAAAGTCAAGGTTTTTACACAATACCTGACGAGCATTTAATTTTTGGGCTTCCGTGGCGCAATGATTAGCGCGTTCAGCAGATAACAAATAGGTTAGTGGTTCGAGCCCTCCCGGGAGCGGCGTTGTGGGATCTCAAACGTAACGTAGAAAGCCAAAGTTTTTCCACAATACCTGACGACCATTTAATTTTTGGGCTTCCGTGGCGCAATGGTTAACGCGTTCGGCTGTTAACAAATAGGTTGGTGGTTCGAGCCCACCCGGGAGCGGTGTTGTGGGATCTCAAATGTAACGTAGAAAGCCAAAGTTTTTCCACAATACGTGACAACCATTTAATTTCTGAGCTTCCGTGGCTGAATGGTTAGCGCGTTCAGCTTTTAACCAATAGGGTGGGGGTTCGAGCCCACCCGGGAGCGGTGTTGTGGGATCTCAAATGTAACGTAGAAAGACAAAGTTTTTCCACAATACCTGACGACCATTTATTTTTTGGGCTTCCTTGGCGCAATGGTTAGCGCGTTCGGCTGTTAACAAATAGGGTAGTGGTTCGAGCCCACCCGGGAGCGGCGTTGTGGGATCTCAAACGTAACGTAGAAAGCCAAAGTTTTTCCACAATACCTGACGACCATTTAATTTTTGGGCTTCCGTGGCGCAATGGTTAACGCGTTCGGCTGTTAACAAATAGGTTGGTGGTTCGAGCCCACCCGGGAGCGGTGTTGTGGGATCTCAAATGTAACGTAGAAAGCCAAAGTTTTTCCACAATACGTGACAACCATTTAATTTCTGAGCTTCCGTGGCTGAATGGTTAGCGCGTTCAGCTTTTAACCAATAGGGTGGGGGTTCGAGCCCACCCGGGAGCGGTGTTGTGGGATCTCAAATGTAACGTAGAAAGACAAAGTTTTTCCACAATACCTGGCGACCATTTATTTTTTGGGCTTCCTTGGCGCAATGGTTAGCGCGTTCGGCTGTTAACCGAAAGGTTGGTGGTTCGAGCCAAACCGAGAGAGGTGTTGTAGGGTCTCAGATGTAACGTAATAAGTCATAACTTATCCACAACACCTGACAACCATTTAATCTCTGAGCTTCCGTGACTCAATGGTTAGCGCGTTCGGCTGTTAACCAATAGGTTGGTGGTTCGAGCCCATCCGGGAGCGGTGTTGTGAGGTCTCAGATGTAACGTAAAATGTCAGAGTTTTTCCACAATACCTGACGAACATTTAATTTTTGGGCTTCCGTGGCGCAATGGTTAGCGCGTTCGGCTGTTAACCAATAGGTTAGTGGTTCGAGCCCACCCGGGAGCGGCGTTGTGGGATCTCAAACGTAACGTAGAAAGCCAAAGTTTTTCCACAATACCTGACGACCATTTAATTTTTGGGCTTCCGTGGCGCAATGGTTAACGCGTTCGGCTGTTAACCAATAGGTTGGTGGTTCGAGCCCACCCGGGAGCGGTGTTGTGGGATCTCAAATGTAACGTAGAAAGCCAAAGTTTTTCCACAATACGTGACGACCATTTAATTTCTGAGCTTCCGTGGCTCAATGGTTAGCGCGTTCGGCTGTTAACCAATAGGTTGGTGGTTCGAGCCCATCCGGGAGCGGTGTTGTGACGTCTCAGATGTGACGTAAAAAGTCCAGGTTTTTCCACAATACCGGACGACCATTTAATTTTGGGGCTTCCGTGGCGCAATCGTTAGCGCGTTCGGCTGTTAACAGAAAGGTTGGTGGTTCGAGCACACCCGGGAGCGGTGCTATGAGGTCTCAGATGTTACGTAAAAAGTCCAGGTTTTTCCACAATACCGGACGACCATTTAATTTTTGGGCTTCCGTGGCGCAATGGTTAGCGCGTTCAGCAGCTATTCAAAAGACTGGTGGTTTGAGCCCTTCCGGGAGCGGTGTTGTGAGGTCTCAGAAGTGACGTAAAAAGTCAAGGTTTTTACACAATACCTGACGAGCATTTAATTTTTGGGCTTCCGTGGCGCAATGGTTAGCGCGTTCAGCAGATAACAAATAGGTTAGTGGTTCGAGCCCACCCGGGAGCGGCGTTGTGGGATCTCAAACGTAACGTAGAAAGCCAAAGTTTACCACAATACCTGACGACCATTTAATTTTTGGGCTTCCGTGGCGCAATGGTTAACGCGTTCGGCTGTTAACAAATAGGTTGGTGGTTCAAGCCCACCCGGGAGCGGCGTTGTGGGATCTCAAATGTAACGTAGAAAGCCAAAGTTTTTCCACAATACCTGACGACCATTTAATTTTTGGGCTTCCGTGGCGCAATGGTTAACGCGTTCGGCTGTTAACCAGTAGGTTGGTGGTTCGAGCCCACCCGGGAGCGGTGTTGTGAGGTCTCAGAAGTGACGTAAAAAGTCAAGGTTTTTACACAATACCTGACGAGCATTTAATTTTTGGGCTTCCGTGGCGCAATGGTTAGCGCGTTCAGCAGTTAACAAATAGGTTAGTGGTTCGAGCCCTCCCGGGAGCGGCGTTGTGGGATCTCAAACGTAACGTAGAAAGCCAAAGTTTTTCCACAATACCTGACGACCATTTAATTTTTGGGCTTCCGTGGCGCAATGGTTAACGCGTTCGGCTGTTAACAAATAGGTTGGTGGTTCGAGCCCACCCGGGAGCGGTGTTGTGGGATCTCAAATGTAACGTAGAAAGCCAAAGTTTTTCCACAATACGTGACAACCATTTAATTTCTGAGCTTCCGTGGCTGAATGGTTAGCGCGTTCAGCTTTTAACCAATAGGGTGGGGGTTCAAGCCCACCCGGGAGCGGTGTTGTGGGATCTCAAATGTAACGTAGAAAGACAAAGTTTTTCCACAATACCTGACGACCATTTATTTTTTGGGCTTCCTTGGCGCAATGGTTAGCGCGTTCGGCTGTTAACAAATAGGTTAGTGGTTCGAGCCCACCCGGGAGCGGCGTTGTGGGATCTCAAACGTAACGTAGAAAGCCAAAGTTTTTCCACAATACCTGACGACCATTTAATTTTTGGGCTTCCGTGGCGCAATGGTTAACGCGTTCGGCTGTTAACAAATAGGTTGGTGGTTCGAGCCCACCCGGGAGCGGTGTTGTGGGATCTCAAATGTAACGTAGAAAGCCAAAGTTTTTCCACAATACGTGACAACCATTTAATTTCTGAGCTTCCGTGGCTGAATGGTTAGCGCGTTCAGCTTTTAACCAATAGGGTGGGGGTTCGAGCCCACCCGGGAGCGGTGTTGTGGGATCTCAAATGTAACGTAGAAAGACAAAGTTTTTACACAATACCTGACGAGCATTTAATTTTTAGCTTCCGTGGCGCAATGGTTAGCGCGTTCAGCAGTTAACAAATAGGTTAGTGGTTCGAGCCCACCCGGGAGCGGTGTTGTGGGATCTCAAATGTAACGTAGAAAGCCAAAGTTTTTCCACAATACGTGACGACCATTTAATTTCTGAGCTTCCGTGGCTCAATGGTTAGCGCGTTCGGCTGTTAACCAATAGGTTGGTGGTTCGAGCCCACCCGGGAGCGGTGTTGTGGGATCTCAAATGTAACGTAGAAAGCCAAAGTTTTTCCACAATACGTGACGACCATTTAATTTCTGAGCTTCCGTGGCTCAATGGTTAGCGCGTTCGGCTGTTAACCAATAGGTTGGTGGTTCGAGCCCATCCGGGAGCGGTGTTGTGACGTCTCAGATGTGACGTAAAAATTCCAGGTTTTTCCACAATACCGGACGACCATTTAATTTTGGGGCTTCCGTGGCGCAATCGTTAGCGCGTTCGGCTGTTAACAGAAAGGTTGGTGGTTCGAGCACACCCGGGAGCGGTGCTATGAGGTCTCAGATGTTACGTAAAAAGTCCAGGTTTTTCCACAATACCGGACGACCATTTAATTTTTGGGCTTCCGTGGCGCAATGGTTAGCGCGTTCAGCAGCTATTCAAAAGACTGGTGGTTTGAGCCCTTCCGGGAGCGGTGCTATGAGGTCTCAGATGTTACGTAAAAAGTCAAGGTTTTTACACAATACCTGACGATCATTTAATTTTTGGGCTTCCGTGGCGCAATGGTTAACGCGTTCGGCTGTTAACAAATAGGTTGGTGGTTCGAGCCCACCCGGGAGCGGTGTTGTGAGGTCTCAGAAGTGACGTAAAAAGTCAAGGTTTTTACACAATACCTGACGACCATTTAATTTTTGGGCTTCCGTGGCGCAATGGTTAGCGCGTTCAGCAGTTAACAAATAGGTTAGTGGTTCGCGCCCACCCGGGAGCGGCGTTGTGGGATCTCAAACGTAACGTAGAAAGCCAAAGTTTTTCCACAATACCTGACGACCATTTAATTTTTGGGCTTCCGTGGCGCAATGGTTAACGCGTTCGGCTGTTAACAAATAGGTTGGTGGTTCGAGCCCACCCGGGAGCGGTGTTGTGGGATCTCAAATGTAACGTAGAAAGCCAAAGTTTTTCCACAATACGTGACAACCATTTAATTTCTGAGCTTCCGTGGCTGAATGGTTAGCGCGTTCAGCTTTTAACCAATAGGGTGGAGGTTCGAGCCCACCCGGGAGCGGTGTTGTGGGATCTCAAATGTAACGTAGAAAGACAAAGTTTTTCCACAATACCTGACGACCATTTATTTTTTGGGCTTCCTTGGCGCAATGGTTAGCGCGTTCGGCTGTTAACCGAAAGGTTGGTGGTTCGAACCAAACCGAGAGAGGTGTTGTAGGGTCTCAGATGTAACGTAATAAGTCATAACTAATCCACAACACCTGACAACCATTTTATCTCTGAGCTTCCGTGGCTCAATGGTTAGCGCGTTCGGCTGTTAACCAATAGGTTGGTGGTTCGAGCCCATCCGGGAGCGGTGTTGTGAGGTCTCAGATGTAACGTAAAATGTCAGAGTTTTTCCACAATACCTGACGAACATTTAATTTTTGGGCTTCCGTGGCGCAATGGTTAGCGCGTTCGGCTGTTAACCAATAGGTTGGTGGTTCGAGCCCATCCGGGAGCGGTGTTGTGAGGTCTCAGATGTGACGTAAAAAGTCAAGGTTTTTACACAATACCTGACGAGCATTTAATTTTTAGCTTCCGTGGCGCAATGGTTAGCGCGTTCAGCAGTTAACAAATAGGTTAGTGGTTCGAGCCCACCCGGGAGCGGCGTTGTGGGATCTCAAACGTAACGTAGAAAGCCAAAGTTTTTCCACAATACCTGACGACCATTTAATTTTTGGGCTTCCGTGGCGCAATGGTTAACGCGTTCGGCTGTTAACCAATAGGTTGGTGGTTCGAGCCCACCCGGGAGCGGTGTTGTGGGATCTCAAATGTAACGTAGAAAGCCAAAGTTTTTCCACAATACGTGACGACCATTTAATTTCTGAGCTTCCGTGGCTCAATGGTTAGCGCGTTCGGCTGTTAACCAATAGGTTGGTGGTTCGAGCCCATCCGGGAGCGGTGTTGTGACGTCTCAGATGTGACGTAAAAAGTCCAGGTTTTTCCACAATACCTTAAGTACTCGGCCCCTGTTTGTCGTAACCCAAATATTTTAGTATGGTTAGATGGGGGACAAATTGGACAATACCATAATCAAAGACATCCCCGTATCTCCTGTAAAAACAGAGTTACGAGCCGGAAAAGTATAGTCTAATGCATTTCCTATGGAGGGGTTGTTTGTTTACGTTTAGCTTAATTACTCGACCCCTGTTTGTTGTAGCTCAATGTTTTTAGTATGGTTAGATGGGGGACAAATTGGACTATAACATACTCAAAGGACATCCCCGTATCTCTAGTAGAAACAAAGTTATGAGCCTGCAAATTATAGTCTAACTCATTTCCTATGGAGGAGGGTTTGTTTCATTACGTTTTTCTTAAGTACTCGGCCCCTGTTTGTCGTAGCCCAAAGTTTTTATAATGGTTAGATGAAGGACAAATTGGACTATAACATATCCTAAGGACATCCCGGTATCTCTAGTAGACACAGAGTTATGGGCCTGCAAAGTATAGTCTAATGCATTTTCTATGGAGGGGTTTGTTTGTTCACGTATTGCTTAATTACTTGACCCTGTTCTTTCGATTAAAAATAATAACATATCTTTGGTGTAGCGGTTATCGCATCCGCCTCACTCCCGGAAGGCCACAAGTTCGAAACCGCGAAGTTTTTTTTTTTATTGGAACATGCAAATTTCTTTATAATTATCCGAACATTTGTGTCAAGGTCACATTATTTACATCCCCGTATCTCTAGTAGAACCAGAGTTACGAGCCTCCAAAATTTAGTCTAATGTATTTCCTATGAAGGTGTTTGTTTGTTTACGATTAGCTTAATTACTCGACTACTGTTTGTCGTAGCCCTAATTCTTAGTATGGCTAGATGGGGGACAAATTGGTCTATAACATATCCTAAGGACATCCCGGTGTCTCGAGTAGACACAGAGTTATGGGCCTGCAAAGTATAGTCTAATGCATTTTCTGTGGAGGGGTTTGTTTGTTCACGTATTGCTTAATTACTTGACCCTGTTCTTTTGATTAGAATAATAACATATCTTTAGTGTAGCGGTTATCGCATCCGCCTCACTCCCGGAAGGCCACAGGTTCGAAACCGCGAAGTTTTTTTTGGCTTGGAACATGCAAAGACCTTTATAATTATCCGAACATTTGTGTCAAGGTCACATTATTTACATCCCCGTATCTCTGGTAGAACCAGAGTTACGACCCTGCAAATTTATTTTCAAAAATCAAAAGTAACCTTCTAACAATAAGTGAGACAAAAAATAAGTTGACGACGATATTGAGGTAGCCTCAAGTTTAAAGTATCCTTGTATGGGGAGCAAAGAGTACTATAACATATCCAAAGGAGATCCCAGTATCTCTTGTAGAAAGAGAGTTATGAGCCTCCAAAGTTTAGTGCAAAAATCATAAGTAACATAATAAAAATAAGTGAGACGATACCAAACTTGACGAACATTTTGCTTAATATCTCGGCCCTTGTTTGTCGTAGCTCAATATTTTTAGTATGGTTAGATGGGGGACAATTTGGACTATAGCATATCCTAAGGACATCCCCTTATCTTTAGTAGACACAGAGTTATGGGCCTGCAAAGTATAGTCTAATGCATTTCCTATGGAGGGGTTTGTTTGTTTACGATTAGCTTAATTACTCGACTACTGTTTGTCGTAGCTCAATGTTTTTAGTATGGTTAGATGGGGGACAAATTGGACTATAACATACTCAAAGGACATCCCCGTATCTCCAGTAGAAACAGAGTTACGAGCCTGCAAAGTATAGTCTAATGCATTTTCTATGGAGGGGTTTGTTTGTTCACGTATTGCTTAATTACTTGACCCTGTTCTTTCGATTAAAAATAATAACATATCTTTAGTGTAGCGGTTATCGCATCCGCCTCACTCTCGGAAGGCCAAAGGTTCGAAACCACGAAGTTTTTTTTTTTCTTGGAACATGCAAAGACCTTTATAATTATCCGAACATTTGTGTCAAGGTCACATTATTTACATCCCCGTATCTCTGGTAGAACCAGAGTTACGAGCCTCCAGAATTTAGTCTAATGTATTTCCTATGGAGGGGTTTGTTTGTATACGATTAGCTTAATTACTCGACTACTGTTTGTCGTAGCCCTAATTCTTAGTATGGCTAGATGAAGGACAAATTAGTCTATAACATACTCAAAGGACATCCCCGTATCTCCAGTAGAAACAGAGTTACGAGCCTGCAAAGTATATTTTCAAAAATCAAAAGTAACCTTCTAACAATAAGTGAGACAAAAAGTAAGTTGACGACGATATTGAGGTAGCCTCAAGTTTAAAGTATCCTTGTATGGGGAGCAAAGAGTACTATAACATATCCAAAGGAGATCCCAGTATCTCTTGTAGAACAAGAGTTAATTATGAGCCTCCAAAGTTTAGTGCAAAAATCGTAAGTAACATAATAAAAATAAGTGAGACGATACCAAAGTTGACGAACATTTTGCTTAATATCTCGGCTCCTGTTTGTCATAGCTCAATGTTTTTAGTATGGTTAGATGGGGGACAATTTGGACTATATCATATCCTAAGGACATCCCCGTATCTCTTGTAGACACAGAGGTATGGGCCTGCAAAGTATAGTCTAATGCATTTCCTATGGACGGGTTGTTTGTTTACGTTTAGCTTAATTACTCGGCCCCTGTTTGTCGTAGCTCAATGTTTTTAGTATGGTTAGATGGGGGACGAATTGGACTATAAAATACTCAAAGGACATCCCCGTATCTCCAGTAGAAACAGAGTTACGAGCCTGCAAAGTATAGTCTAACTCATTTCCTATGGAGGGGGTTTGTTTCTTTACGTTTTGCTTAAGTACTCGGCCCCTGTTTGTCGTAACCCAAATATTTTAGTATGGTTAGATGGGGGACAAATTGGACAATACCATAATCAAAGGACATCCCCGTATCTCCTGTAGAAACAGAGTTACGAGCCGGAAAAGTATAGTCTAATGCATTTCCTATGGAGGGGTTGTTTGTTTACGTTTAGCTTAATTACTCGACCCCTGTTTGTTGTAGCTCAATGTTTTTAGTATGGTTAGATGGGGGACAAATTGGACTATAACATACTCAAAGGACATCCCCGTATCTCTAGTAGAAACAAAGTTATGAGCCTGCAAATTATAGTCTAACTCATTTCCTATGGAGGAGGGTTTGTTTCATTACGTTTTTCTTAAGTACTCGGCCCCTGTTTGTCGTAGCCCAAAGTTTTTAAAATGGTTAGATGAAGGACAAATTGGACTATAACATATCCTAAGGACATCCCGGTATCTCTAGTAGACACAGAGTTATGGGCCTGCAAAGTATAGTCTAATGCATTTTCTATGGAGGGGTTTGTTTGTTCACGTATTGCTTAATTACTTGACCCTGTTCTTTCGATTAAAAATAATAACATATCTTTGGTGTAGCGGTTATCGCATCCGCCTCACTCCCGGAAGGCCACAAGTTCGAAACCGCGAAGTTTTTTTTTTTATTGGAACATGCAAATTTCTTTATAATTATCCGAACATTTGTGTCAAGGTCACATTATTTACATCCCCGTATCTCTAGTAGAACCAGAGTTACGAGCCTAAAAAATTTAGTCTAATGTATTTCCTATGAAGGGGTTTGTTTGTTTACGATTAGCTTAATTACTCGACTACTGTTTGTCGTAGCCCTAATTCTTAGTATGGCTAGATGGGGGACAAATTGGTCTATAACATATCCTAAGGACATCCCGGTGTCTCGAGTAGACACAGAGTTATGGGCCTGCAAAGTATAGTCTAATGCATTTTCTGTGGAGGGGTTTGTTTGTTCACGTATTGCTTAATTACTTGACCCTGTTCTTTAGATTAGAATAATAACATATCTTTAGTGTAGCGGTTATCGCATCCGCCTCACTCCCGGAAGGCCACAGGTTCGAAACCGCGAAGTTTTTTTTGGCTTGGAACATGCAAAGACCTTTATAATTATCCGAACATTTGTGTCAAGGTCACATTATTTACATCCCCGTATCTCTGGTAGAACCAGAGTTGCGACCCTGCAAATTTATTTTCAAAAATCAAAAGTAACCTTCTAACAATAAGTGAGACAAAAAATAAGTTGACGACGATATTGAGGTAGCCTCAAGTTTAAAGTATCCTTGTATGGGGAGCAAAGAGTACTATAACATATCCAAAGGAGATCCCAGTATCTCTTGTAGAAAGAGAGTTATGAGCCTCCAAAGTTTAGTGCAAAAATCATAAGTAACATAATAAAAATAAGTGAGACGATACCAAACTTGACGAACATTTTGCTTAATATCTCGGCCCTTGTTTGTCGTAGCTCAATATTTTTAGTATGGTTAGATGGGGGACAATTTGGACTATAGCATATCCTAAGGACATCCCCTTATCTTTAGTAGACACAGAGTTATGGGCCTGCAAAGTATAGTCTAATGCATTTCCTATGGAGGGGTTTGTTTGTTTACGATTAGCTTAATTACTCGACTACTGTTTGTCGTAGCTCAATGTTTTTAGTATGGTTAGATGGGGGACAAATTGGACTATAACATACTCAAAGGACATCCCCGTATCTCCAGTAGAAACAGAGTTACGAGCCTGCAAAGTATAGTCTAATGCATTTTCTATGGAGGGGTTTGTTTGTTCACGTATTGCTTAATTACTTGACCCTGTTCTTTCGATTAAAAATAATAACATATCTTTAGTGTAGCGGTTATCGCATCCGCCTCACTCTCGGAAGGCCAAAGGTTCGAAACCACGAAGTTTTTTTTTTTCTTGGAACATATAAAGACCTTTATAATTATCCGAACATTTGTGTCAAGGTCACATTATTTACATCCCCGTATCTCTGGTAGAACCAGAGTTACGAGCCTCCAGAATTTAGTCTAATGTATTTCCTATGGAGGGGTTTGTTTGTATACGATTAGCTTAATTACTCGACTACTGTTTGTCGTAGCCCTAATTCTTAGTATGGCTAGATGAAGGACAAATTAGTCTATAACATACTCAAAGGACATCCCCGTATCTCCAGTAGAAACAGAGTTACGAGCCTGCAAAGTATATTTTCAAAAATCAAAAGTAACCTTCTAACAATAAGTGAGACAAAAAGTAAGTTGACGACGATATTGAGGTAGCCTCAAGTTTAAAGTATCCTTGTATGGGGAGCAAAGAGTACTATAACATATCCAAAGGAGATCCCAGTATCTCTTGTAGAACAAGAGTTAATTATGAGCCTCCAAAGTTTAGTGCAAAAATCGTAAGTAACATAATAAAAATAAGTGAGACGATACCAAAGTTGACGAACATTTTGCTTAATATCTCGGCTCCTGTTTGTCATAGCTCAATGTTTTTAGTATGGTTAGATGGGGAACAATTTGGACTATATCATATCCTAAGGACATCCCCGTATCTCTTGTAGACACAGAGTTATGGGCCTGCAAAGTATAGTCTAATGCATTTCCTATGGACGGGTTGTTTGTTTACGTTTAGCTTAATTACTCGGCCCCTGTTTGTCGTAGCTCAATGTTTTTAGTATGGTTAGATGGGGGACGAATTGGACTATAAAATACTCAAAGGACATCCCCGTATCTCCAGTAGAAACAGAGTTACGAGCCTGCAAAGTATAGTCTAACTCATTTCCTATGGAGGGGGTTTGTTTCTTTACGTTTTGCTTAAGTACTCGGCCCCTGTTTGTCGTAACCCAAATATTTTAGTATGGTTAGATGGGGGACAAATTGGACAATACCATAATCAAAGGACATCCCCGTATCTCCTGTAGAAACAGAGTTACGAGCCGGAAAAGTATAGTCTAATGCATTTCCTATGGAGGGGTTGTTTGTTTACGTTTAGCTTAATTACTCGACCCCTGTTTGTTGTAGCTCAATGTTTTTAGTATGGTTAGATGGGGGACAAATTGGACTATAACATACTCAAAGGACATCCCCGTATCTCTAGTAGAAACAAAGTTATGAGCCTGCAAATTATAGTCTAACTCATTTCCTATGGAGGAGGGTTTGTTTCATTACGTTTTTCTTAAGTACTCGGCCCCTGTTTGTCGTAGCCCAAAGTTTTTAAAATGGTTAGATGAAGGACAAATTGGACTATAACATATCCTAAGGACATCCCGGTATCTCTAGTAGACACAGAGTTATGGGCCTGCAAAGTATAGTCTAATGCATTTTCTATGGAGGGGTTTGTTTGTTCACGTATTGCTTAATTACTTGACCCTGTTCTTTCGATTAAAAATAATAACATATCTTTGGTGTAGCGGTTATCGCATCCGCCTCACTCCCGGAAGGCCACAAGTTCGAAACCGCGAAGTTTTTTTTTTATTGGAACATGCAAATTTCTTTATAATTATCCGAACATTTGTGTCAAGGTCACATTATTTACATCCCCGTATCTCTAGTAGAACCAGAGTTACGAGCCTCCAAAATTTAGTCTAATGTATTTCCTATGAAGGGGTTTGTTTGTTTACGATTAGCTTAATTACTCGACTACTGTTTGTCGTAGCCCTAATTCTTAGTATGGCTAGATGGGGGACAAATTGGTCTATAACATATCCTAAGGACATCCCGGTGTCTCGAGTAGACACAGAGTTATGGGCCTGCAAAGTATAGTCTAATGCATTTTCTGTGGAGGGGTTTGTTTGTTCACGTATTGCTTAATTACTTGACCCTGTTCTTTTGATTAGAATAATAACATATCTTTAGTGTAGCGGTTATCGCATCCGCCTCACTCCCGGAAGGCCACAGGTTCGAAACCGCGAAGTTTTTTTTGGCTTGGAACATGCAAAGACCTTTATAATTATCCGAACATTTGTGTCAAGGTCACATTATTTACATCCCCGTATCTCTGGTAGAACCAGAGTTACGAGCCTGCAAAGTTTATTTTCAAAAATCAAAAGTAACCTTCTAACAATAAGTGAGACAAAAAATAAGTTGACGACGATATTGAGGTAGCCTCAAGTTTAAAGTATCCTTGTATGGGGAGCAAAGAGTACTATAACATATCCAAAGGAGATCCCAGTATCTCTTGTAGAACAAGAGTTATGAGCCTCCAAAGTTTAGTGCAAAAATCATAAGAAACATAATAAAAATAAGTGAGACGATACCAAAGTTGACGAACATTTTGCTTAATATCTCGGCCCTTGTTTGTCGTAGCTCAATGTTTTTAGTATGGTTAGATGGGGGGCAATTTGGACTATAGCATATCCTAAGGACATCCCCGTATCTTTAGTAGACACAGAGTTATGGGCCTGCAAAATATAGTCTAATGCATTTCCTATGGACGGGTTGTTTGTTTACGTTTAGCTTAATTACTCGGCCCCTGTTTGTCGTAGCTCAAAATTTTTAGTATGGTTAGATGGGGGACAAATTGGACTATAACATACTCAAAGGACTTCCCCGTATCTCCAGTAGAAACAGAGTTAAGAGCCTCCAAAGTATAGTCTAATGCATTTCCTTTGGAGGGGGTTTGTTTCGTTACGTTTTGCTTAAGTACTCGGCCCCTGTTTGTCGTAGTTTTTAGTATGGTTAGATGGGGGACAATTTGGACTATAACATATCCTAAGGACATCCCCGTATCTCTAGTAGACACAGAGTTATGGGCCTGCAAAGTATAGTCTAATGCATTTCCTATGGAGGGGTTTGTTTGTTTACGATTAGCTTAATTACTCGACTACTGTTTGTCGTAGCTCAATGTTTTTAGTATGGTGGAAAAGTTTTGACTTTTTACGCTACATCTGAGACCCCACAACACCTCTTCCGGGTGGGCTCGAACCACCAACCTTTCGATTAAAAGCTGAACGCGCTAACCATTGCGCCACGGAAGCCCAAAAATTAAATGCTCGTCAGGTATTGAGGTAAAACTTTGACTTTTTACTTCACATCCGAGACCTCACAACACCGCTCCCGGATGGGCTCGAACCACCAACCTTTCGATTAACAGCCGAACGCGCTAAACATTGAGCCACGGAAGCTCTGAAATTAAATGGTTGTCACGTATTGTGGAAAAGTTTTGACTTTTTACGCTACATCTGAGACCCCACAACACCTCTTCCGGGTGGGGTCGAACCACCAACCTTTCGATTAACAGCTGAACGCGCTAACCATTGCGCCACGGAAGCCCAAATATTAAATGCTCGTCAGGTATTGTGGAAAAACTCTGACATTTTACGTTACATCTGAGACGTCACAACACCGCTCCCGGGAGGGCTCGAACCACCAACCTTCCGGTTAACAGCCGAACCCGCTAACCATTCGCCACGGACGCCCAAAAATTAAATGTTCGTCAGGTATTGTGGAAAAACTCTGACATTTTACTTCACATCTGAGGCCTCACAACACCGCTCCCGGATAGGCTCGAACCACCAACCTTTCGGTTAACAGCCGAACGCGCTAACCATTCGCCACGGACGCCCAAAAATTAAATGGTCGTCAGGTATTGTGGAAAATTTTGGCTATTTATGTTACATTTGAGATCCAAAAACACCGCTCCCGGGTGGGCTCGAACCACCAACCTATTGGTTAACAGCCGAACGCGCTAACGATTGAGCCACGAAAGCTCAGAAAATAAATGGTTGTCACGTATTGTGGAAAAGTTTTGTCTTTTTACGCTACATATGAGACCCAACAACACCTCTCCCGGGTGGGCTCGAACCAGCAACCTTTCGATTAACAGCTGACCGCGCTAACCATTGCGCCACGCAAGCCCAAAAATTAAATGTTCGTCAGGTATTGTGGAAAAACTCTGACATTTTACGTTACATCTGAGACGTCACAACACTTCTCCCGGATAGGCTCGAACCACCAACCAATTGGTTAACAGCCGAACGCGCTAACCATTGCGCCACGGAAGCTCAGAAATTAAATGGTTGTCACGTATTGTGGAAAAGTTTTGACTTTTTACGCTACATCTGAGACCCCACAACACCTCTCCCGGGTGGGCTCGAACCTTCAAAATTTCGATTAGCAGCTGAACGCGCTAATCATTGCGCCACGGAAGCCCAAAAATTAAATGTTCGTCAGGTATTGTGGAATAACTCTGACATTTTACGTTACATCTGAGACCTCACAACACCGCTCCCGGATGGGCTCGAACCACCAACCTATTGGTTAACAGCCGAACGCGCTAACCATTGCGCCACGGAAGCCCAAAAATTAAATGGTCGTCAGGTGTTGTGGAAAAAACCTAGACTTTTTACGTCACATCTGAGACCTCACAACACCGCTCCCGGATGGGCTCGAACCACCAACCTATTTGTTATCAGCCGAACGCGCTAACCTTTGAGCCACGGAAGCTCAGAAATCAAATGGTTGTCAGGTATTGTGGATAAGTTATGACTTTTTACGTTACATCTGAGACCCTACAACACCTCTTCCGGTTGGGCTCGAACCACCAACCTTTCGGTTAACAGCCGAACGCGCTAACCATTGCGCCAAGGAAGCCCAAAAATTTAATGGTCGTCAGGTATTGTGGCAAAACTTTGGCTTTCTACGTTACATTTGAGATCCCACACCACCGCTCCCGGGTGGGCTCGAACCACCAACCTATTGGTTAACAGCCGAACGCGCTAACCATTGAGCCACGGAAGCTCAGAAATTAAATGGTTGTCACGTATTGTGGATAAGTTTTGACCTTTTACGCTACATCTGAGACCCCACAACACCTCTTCCGGGTGCGCTTGAACCACCAGCCTTTCGATTAACAGTTGAACGCGCTAATAATTGCGCCACGGAAGCCCAAAAATTAAATGTTCGTCAGGTATTGTGGAAAAACTCTGACATTTTACGTTACATCTGAGACGTCACAACACCGCTCCCGGATGGGCTCGAACCACCAACCTTTCGGTTAACAGCTGAACGCGCTGACCATTGCGCCACGGAAGCCCAAAAATTAAATGGTCGTCAGGTGTTGTGGAAAAAACCTAGACTTTTTACGTCACATCTGAGACCTCACAACACCGCTCCCGGATGGGCTCGAACCACCAACCTATTTGTTATCAGCCGAACGCGCTAACTTTTGAGCCACGGAAGCTCAGAAATCAAATGGTTGTCAGGTATTGTGGATAAGTTATGACTTTTTACGTTACATCTGAGACCCTACAACACCTCTTCCGGTTGGGCTCGAACCACCAACCTTTCGGTTAACAGCCGAACGCGCTAACCATTGCGCCAAGGAAGCCCAAAAATTTAATGGTCGTCAGGTATTGTGGCAAAACTTTGGCTTTCTACGTTACATTTGAGATCCCACACCACCGCTCCCGGGTGGGCTCGAACCACCAACCTATTGGTTAACGGCCGAACGCGCTAACCATTGAGCCACGGAAGCTCAGAAATTAAATGGTTGTCACGTATTGTGGATAAGTTTTGACCTTTTACGCTACATCTGAGACCCCACAACACCTCTTCCGGGTGCGCTTGAACCACCAGCCTTTCGATTAACAGTTGAACGCGCTAATAATTGCGCCACGGAAGCCCAAAAATTAAATGTTCGTCAGGTATTGTGGAAAAACTCTGACATTTTACGTTACATCTGAGACGTCACAACACCGCTCCCGGATGGGCTCGAACCACCAACCTTTCGGTTAACAGCTGAACGCGCTGACCATTGCGCCACGGAAGCCCAAAAATTAAATGGTCGTCAGGTATTGTGGAAAAATTTTGGCTTTCAACGTTACATTTGAGATCCCACAATACCTGACAACCATTTAATTTCTGAGCTTCCGTGGCTCAATGGTTAGCGCGTTTGGCTGTTAACCAATAGGTTGGTGGTTCGAGCCCATCCGGGAGCGGTGTTGTGAGGTATCAGATGTAACGTAAAATGTCAGAGTTTTTCCACAATACCTGACGAACATTTAATTTTTGGGCTTCCGTGGCGCAATGGTTAGCGCGTTCGGCTGTTAACCAATAGGTGGGTTGTTCGAGCCCATCCGGGAGCGGTGTTGTCAGGTCTCAGATGTGACGCAAAAAGTCAAGGTTTTTACACAATACCTGACGAGCATTTAATTTCTGAGCTTCCGTGGCTCAATGGTTAGCGCGTTCGGCTGTTAACCAATAGGTTGGTGGTTCGAGCCCACCCGGGAGCGGTGGTGTGGGATCTCAAATGTAACGTAGAAAGCCAAAGTTTTGCCACAATACCTGACGACCATTAAATTTTTGGGCTTCCTTGGCGCAATGGTTAGCGCGTTCGGCTGTTAACCGAATGGTTGGTGGTTCGAGCCCAACCGGAAGAGGTGTTGTAGGGTCTCAGATGTAACGTAAAAAGTCATAACTTATCCACAATACCTGACAACCATTTGATTTCTGAGCTTCCGTGGCTCAAAGGTTAGCGCGTTCGGCTGATAACAAATAGGTTGGTGGTTCGAGCCCATCCGGGAGCGGTGTTGTGAGGTCTCAGATGTGACGTAAAAAGTCTAGGTTTTTTCCACAACACCTGACGACCATTTAATTTTTGGGCTTCCGTGGCGCAATGGTTAGCGCGTTCGGCTGTTAACCAATAGGTTGGTGGTTCGAGCCCATCCGGGAGCGGTGTTGTGAGGTCTCAGATGTAACGTAAAATGTCAGAGTTATTCCACAATACCTGACGAACATTTAATTTTTGGGCTTCCGTGGCGCAATGATTAGCGCGTTCAGCTGCTAATCGAAATTTTGAAGGTTCGAGCCCACCCGGGAGAGGTGTTGTGGGGTCTCAGATGTAGCGTAAAAAGTCAAAACTTTTCCACAATACGTGAAAACCATTTAATTTCTGAGCTTCCGTGGCTCAATGGTTAGCGCGTTCGGCTGTTAACCAATAGGTTGGTGGTTCGAGCCCATCCGGGAGCGGTGTTGTGAGGTCTCAGATGTGAAGTAAAAAGTCAAAGTTTTAACTCAATACCTGACGACCATTTAATATTTGGCCTCCGTTGCGCAATGGTTAGCGCGTTCGGCTGTTAACCGAAAGGTTGGTGGTTCGAGCCCACCCGGGAGCGGTGTTGTGGGATCTCTAATGTAACGTAAAAAGCCAAAGTTTTTCCACAATACCTGACGACCATTTTTTTTTTGGGCGTCCGTGGCGCAATGTTAGCGCGTTCGGCTGTTAACCGAAAGCTTGGTGGTTCGAGCCCATCCGGGAGCGGTGTTGTGACGTCTCAGATGTTACGTAAAATGTCAGAGTTTTTCCACAATACCTGACGAACATTTAATTTTCGGGCTTGCGTGGCGCAATAATTAGCGCGTCCAGCTGTTAATCGAAAGGTTGGTGGTTCGAGCCCACCCGGGAGAGGTGTTGTTGGGTCTCATATGTAGCGTAAAAAGACAAAACTTTTCCACAATACGTGACAACCATTTATTTTCTGAGCTTTCGTGGCTCAATCGTTAGCGCGTTCGGCTGTTAACCAATAGGTTGGTGGTTCGAGCCCACCCGGGAGCGGTGTTTTTGGATCTCAAATGTAACATAAATAGCCAAAATTTTCCACAATACCTGACGACCATTTAATTTTTGGGCGTCCGTGGCGAATGGTTAGCGCGTTCGGCTGTTAACCGAAAGGTTGGTGGTTCGAGCCTATCCGGGAGCGGTGTTGTGAGGCCTCAGATGTGAAGTAAAATGTCAGAGTTTTTCCACAATACCTGACGAACATTTAATTTTTGGGCGTCCGTGGCGAATGGTTAGCGGGTTCGGCTGTTAACCGGAAGGTTGGTGGTTCGAGCCCTCCCGGGAGCGGTGTTGTGACGTCTCAGATGTAACGTAAAATGTCAGAGTTTTTCCACAATACCTGACGAGCATTTAATATTTGGGCTTCCGTGGCGCAATGGTTAGCGCGTTCAGCTGTTAATCGAAAGGTTGGTGGTTCGACCCCACCCGGAAGAGGTGTTGTGGGGTCTCAGATGTAGCGTAAAAAGTCAAAACTTTTCCACAATACGTGACAACCATTTAATTTCTGAGCTTCCGTGGCTCAATGTTTAGCGCGTTCGGCTGTTAATCGAAAGGTTGGTGGTTCGAGCCCATCCGGGAGCGGTGTTGTGAGGTCTCGGATGTGAAGTAAAAAGTCAAAGTTTTACCTCAATACCTGACGAGCATTTAATTTTTGGGCTTCCGTGGCGCAATGGTTAGCGCGTTCAGCTTTTAATCGAAAGGTTGGTGGTTCGAGCCCACCCGGAAGAGGTGTTGTGGGGTCTCAGATGTAGCGTAAAAAGTCAAAACTTTTCCACCATACTAAAAACATTGAGCTACGACAAACAGTAGTCGAGTAATTAAGCTAATCGTAAACAAACAAACCCCTCCATAGGAAATGCATTAGACTATACTTTTCAGGCCCATAACTCTGTGTCTACTAGAGATACGGGGATGTCCTTAGGATATGTTATAGTCCAAATTGTCCCCCATCTAACCATACTAAAAACTACGACAAACAGGGGCCGAGTACTTAAGCAAAACGTAAAGAAACAAACCCCCTCCATAGGAAATGAGTTAGACTATACTTTGCGGGCTCGTAACTCTGTTTCTACTGGAGATACGGGGATGTCCTTTGAGTATTTTATAGTCCAATTCGTCCCCCATCTAACCATACTAAAAACATTGAGCTACGACAAATAGGGGCCGAGTAATTAAGCTAAACGTAAACAAACAACCCGTCCATAGGAAATGCATTAGACTATAATTTGCAGGCCCATAACTCTGTGTCTACAAGAGATACGGAGATGTCCTTAGGATATGATATAGTCCAAATTGTCCCCCATCTAACCATACTAAAAACATTGAGCTATGACAAACAGGAGCCGAGATATTAAGCAAAATGTTCGTCAACTTTGGTATCGTCTCACTTATTTTTATTATGTTACTTACGATTTTTGCACTAAACTTTGGAGGCTCATAATTAACTCTTGTTCTACAAGAGATACTGGGATCTCCTTTGGATATGTTATAGTACTCTTTGCTCCCCATACAAGGATACTTTAAACTTGAGGCTACCTCAATATCGTCGTCAACTTACTTTTTGTCTCACTTATTGTTAGAAGGTTACTTTTGATTTTTGAAAATATACTTTGCAGGCTCGTAACTCTGTTTCTACTGGAGATACGGGGATGTCCTTTGAGTATGTTATAGACTAATTTGTCCTTCATCTAGCCATACTAAGAATTAGGGCTACGACAAACAGTAGTCGAGTAATTAAGCTAATCGTATACAAACAAACCCCTCCATAGGAAATACATTAGACTAAATTCTGGAGGCTCGTAACTCTGGTTCTACCAGAGATACGGGGATGTAAATAATGTGACCTTGACACAAATGTTCGGATAATTATAAAGGTCTTTGCATGTTCCAAGAAAAAAAAAACTTCGTGGTTTCGAACCTTTGGCCTTCCGAGAGTGAGGCGGATGCGATAACCGCTACACTAAAGATATGTTATTATTTTTAATCGAAAGAACAGGGTCAAGTAATTAAGCAATACGTGAACAAACAAACCCCTCCATAGAAAATGCATTAGACTATACTTTGCAGGCTCGTAACTCTGTTTCTACTGGAGATACGGGGATGTCCTTTGAGTATGTTATAGTCCAATTTGTCCCCCATCTAACCATACTAAAAACATTGAGCTACGACAAACAGTAGTCGAGTAATTAAGCTAATCGTAAACAAACAAACCCCTCCATAGGAAATGCATTAGACTATACTTTGCAGGCCCATAACTCTGTGTCTACTAAAGATAAGGGGATGTCCTTAGGATATGCTATAGTCCAAATTGTCCCCCATCTAACCATACTAAAAATATTGAGCTACGATAAACAAGGGCCGAGATATTAAGCAAAATGTTCGTCAAGTTTGGTATCGTCTCACTTATTTTTATTATGTTACTTATGATTTTTGCACTAAACTTTGGAGGCTCATAACTCTCTTTCTACAAGAGATACTGGGATCTCCTTTGGATATGTTATAGTACTCTTTGCTCCCCATACAAGGATACTTTAAACTTGAGGCTACCTCAATATCGTCGTCAACTTATTTTTTGTCTCACTTATTGTTAGAAGGTTACTTTTGATTTTTGAAAATAAATTTGCAGGGTCGTAACTCTGGTTCTACCAGAGATACGGGGATGTAAATAATGTGACCTTGACACAAATGTTCGGATAATTATAAAGGTCTTTGCATGTTCCAAGCCAAAAAAAACTTCGCGGTTTCGAACCTGTGGCCTTCCGGGAGTGAGGCGGATGCGATAACCGCTACACTAAAGATATGTTATTATTCTAATCAAAAGAACAGGGTCAAGTAATTAAGCAATACGTGAACAAACAAACCCCTCCACAGAAAATGCATTAGACTATACTTTGCAGGCCCATAACTCTGTGTCTACTCGAGACACCGGGATGTCCTTAGGATATGTTATAGACCAATTTGTCCCCCATCTAGCCATACTAAGAATTAGGGCTACGACAAACAGTAGTCGAGTAATTAAGCTAATCGTAAACAAACAAACACCTTCATAGGAAATACATTAGACTAAATTTTGGAGGCTCGTAACTCTGGTTCTACTAGAGATACGGGGATGTAAATAATGTGACCTTGACACAAATGTTCGGATAATTATAAAGAAATTTGCATGTTCCAATAAAAAAAAAAACTTCGCGGTTTCGAACTTGTGGCCTTCCGGGAGTGAGGCGGATGCGATAACCGCTACACCAAATTAAATGGTCGTCAGGTATTGTGGAAAAACTTTGGCTTTCTACGTTACGTTTGAGATCCCACAACGCCGCTCCCGGGTGGGCTCGAACCACTAACCTATTTGTTAACTGCTGAACGCGCTAACCATTGCGCCACGGAAGCTAAAAATTAAATGCTCGTCAGGTATTGTGTAAAAACCTTGACTTTTTACGTCACATCTGAGACCTCACAACACCGCTCCCCGATGGGCTCGAACCACCAACCTATTGGTTAACAGCCGAACGCGCTAACCATTGCGCCACGGAAGCCCAAAAATTAAATGTTCGTCAGGTATTGTGGAAAAACTCTGACATTTTACGTTACATCTGAGACCTCACAACACCGCTCCCGGATGGGCTCGAACCACCAACCTATTGGTTAACAGCCGAACGCGCTAACCATTGAGCCACGGAAGCTCAGAGATTAAATGGTTGTCAGGTGTTGTGGATAAGTTATGACTTATTACGTTACATCTGAGACCCTACAACACCTCTCTCGGTTGGGCTCGAACCACCAACCTTTCGGTTAACAGCCGAACGCGCTAACCATTCAGCCACGGAAGCTCAGAAATTAAATGGTTGTCACGTATTGTGGAAAAACTTTGGCTTTCTACGTTACATTTGAGATCCCACAACACCGCTCCCGGGTGGGCTAGAACCACCAACCTATTTGTTAACAGCCGAACGCGTTAACCATTGCGCCACGGAAGCCCAAAAATTAAATGGTCGTCAGGTATTGTGGAAAAACTTTGGCTTTCTACGTTACGTTTGAGATCCCACAACGCCGCTCCCGGGTGGGCTCGAACCACTAACCTATTTGTTAACTGCTGAACGCGCTAACCATTGCGCCACGGAAGCCCAAAAATTAAATGCTCGTCAGGTATTGTGTAAAAACCTTGACTTTTTACGTCACTTCTGAGACCTCACAACACCGCTCCCGGATTGGCTCGAACCACCAACCTACTGGTTAACAGCCGAACGCGCTAACCATTGCGCCACGGAAGCCCAAAAGTTCAATATTCGTCAGGTATTGTGGAAAAACTCTGACATTTTATGTTACATCTGAGACGTCACAACACCGCTCCCGGAAGGGCTCAAACCACCAGTCTTTTGAATAGCAGCTGAACGCGCTAACCATTGCGCCATGGAAGCCCAAAAATTAAATGGTCGTCCGGTATTGTGGAAAAACCTGGACTTTTTATGTAACATCTGAGACCTCATAGCACCGCTCCCGGGTGTGCTCGAACCACCAACCTTTCTGTTAACAGCCGAACGCGCTAACGATTGCGCCACGGAAGCCCCAAAATTAAATGGTCGTCCGGTATTGTGGAAAAACCTGGACTTTTTACGTCACATCTGAGACGTCACAACACCGCTCCCGGATGGGCTCGAACCACCAACCTATTGGTTAACAGCCGAACGCGCTAACCATTGAGCCACGGAAGCTCAGAAATTAAATGGTTTTCACGTATTGCGGAAAAGTTTTGACTTTTTACGCTACATCTGAGACCCCACAACACCTCTCTCGGGTGGGCTCGAACCTTCAACTTTTCGATTAACAGCTGAACGCGCTAATCATTGGGCCACGGAAGCCCAAAAATTAAATGGTCGTCAGGTATTGTGGAAAAACATTGGCTTTCTACGTTACGTTTGAGATCCCACAACACCGCGCCCGGGTGGGCTCGAACCACCAACCTAATGGTTAACAGCCGAACGCCCTAACCATTGCGCCACGGAAGCCCAAAAATTAAATGATCGTCAGGTATTGTGGAAAAACTTTGGCTTTCTACGTTACGTTTGAGATCCCACAACGCCGCTCCCGGGTGGGCTCGAACCACTAACCTATTTGTTAACTGCTGAACGCGCTAACCATTGCGCCACGGAAGCTAAAAATTAAATGCTCGTCAGGTATTGTGTAAAAACCTTGACTTTTTACGTCACATCTGAGACATCACAACACCGCTCCCGGATGGGCTCGAACCACCAACCTATTGGTTAACAGCCGAACGCGCTAACCATTGCGCCACGGAAGCCCAAAAATTAAATGTTCGTCAGGTATTGTGGAAAAACTCTGACATTTTACGTTACATCTGAGACCTCACAACACCGCTCCCGGATGGGCTCGAACCACCACCCTATTGGTTAACAGCCAAACGCGCTAACCATTGAGCCACGGAAGCTCAGAGATTAAATGGTTGTCAGGTGTTGTGGATAAGTTATGACTTATTACGTTACATCTGAGACCCTACAACACCTCTCTCGGTTGGGCTCGAACCACCAACCTTTCGGTTAACAGCCGAACGCGCTAACCATTGCGCCAAGGAAGCCCAAAAAATAAATGGTCGTCAGGTATTGTGGAAAAACCTTGACTTTTTACGTCACTTCTGAGACCTCACAACACCGTTCCCGGATGGGCTCGAACCACCAACCTATTGGTTAACAGCCGAACGCGCTAACCATTGAGCCACGGAAGCTCAGAAATTAAATGGTCGTCACGTATTGTGGAAAAACTTTGGCTTTCTACGTTACATTTGAGATCCCACAACACCGCTCCCGGGTGGGCTCGAACCACCAACCTATTGGTTAACAGCCGAACGCGTTAACCATTGCGCCACGGAAGCCCAAAAATTAAATGGTCGTCAGGTATTGTGGAAAAACTTTGGCTTTCTACGTTACGTTTGAGATCCCACAACGCCGCTCCCGGGTGGGCTCGAACCACTAACCTATTTGTTAACTGCTGAACGCGCTAACCATTGCGCCACGGAAGCTAAAAATTAAATGCTCGTCAGGTATTGTGTAAAAACCTTGACTTTTTACGTCACATCTGAGACCTCACAACACCGCTCCCGGATGGGCTCGAACCACCAACCTATTGGTTAACAGCCGAACGCGCTAACCATTGCGCCACGGAAGCCCAAAAATTAAATGTTCGTCAGGTATTGTGGAAAAACTCTGACATTTTACGTTACATCTGAGACCTCACAACACCGCTCCCGGATGGGCTCGAACCACCACCCTATTGGTTAACAGCCAAACGCGCTAACCATTGAGCCACGGAAGCTCAGAGATTAAATGGTTGTCAGGTGTTGTGGATAAGTTATGACTTATTACGTTACATCTGAGACCCTACAACACCTCTCTCGGTTGGGCTCGAACCACCAACCTTTCGGTTAACAGCCGAACGCGCTAACCATTGCGCCAAGGAAGCCCAAAAAATAAATGGTCATCGGGTATTGTGGAAAAACTTTGTCTTTCTACGTTACATTTGAGATCCCACAACACCGCTCCCGGGTGGGCTCGAACCACCACCCTATTGGTTAAAAGCTGAACGCGCTAACCATTCAGCCACGGAAGCTCAGAAATTAAATGGTTGTCACGTATTGTGGAAAAACTTTGGCTTTCTACGTTACATTTGAGATCCCACAACACCGCTCCCGGGTGGGCTCGAACCACCAACCTATTTGTTAACAGCCGAATGCGTTAACCATTGCGCCACGGAAGCCCAAAAATTAAATGGTCGTCAGGTATTTTGGAAAAACTCTGACATTTTATGTTACATCTGAGACGTCACAACACCGCTCCCGGAAGGGCTCAAACCACCAGTCTTTTGAATAGCTGCTGAACGCGCTAACCATTGCGCCACGGAAGCCCAAAAATTAAATGGTCGTCCGGTATTGTGGAAAAACCTGGACTTTTTACGTAACATCTGAGACCTCATAGCACCGCTCCCGGGTGTGCTCGAACCACCAACCTTTCTGTTAACAGCCGAACGCGCTAACGATTGCGCCACGGAAGCCCCAAAATTAAATGGTCGTCCGGTATTGTGGAAAAACCTGGACTTTTTACGTCACATCTGAGACGTCACAGCACCGCTCCCGGATGGGCTCGAACCACCAACCTATTGGTTAACAGCCGAACGCGCTAACCATTGAGCCACGGAAGCTCAGAAATTAAATGGTCGTCACGTATTGTGGAAAAACTTTGGCTTTCTACGTTACATTTGAGATCCCACAACACCGCTCCCGGGTGGGCTCGAACCACCAACCTATTGGTTAACAGCCGAACGCGTTAACCATTGCGCCACGGAAGCCCAAAAATTAAATGGTCGTCAGGTATTGTGGAAAAACTTTGGCTTTCTACGTTACGTTTGAGATCCCACAACGCCGCTCCCGGGTGGGCTCGAACCACTAACCTATTTGTTAACTGCTGAACGCGCTAACCATTGCGCCACGGAAGCTAAAAATTAAATGCTCGACAGGTATTGTGTAAAAACCTTGACTTTTTACGTCACATCTGAGACCTCACAACACCGCTCCCCGATGGGCTCGAACCACCAACCTATTGGTTAACAGCCGAACGCGCTAACCATTGCGCCACGGAAGCCCAAAAATTAAATGTTCGTCAGGTATTGTGGAAAAACTCTGACATTTTACGTTACATCTGAGACCTCACAACACCGCTCCCGGATGGGCTCGAACCACCAACCTATTGGTTAACAGCCGAACGCGCTAACCATTGAGCCACGGAAGCTCAGAGATTAAATGGTTGTCAGGTGTTGTGGATAAGTTATGACTTATTACGTTACATCTGAGACCCTACAACACCTCTCTCGGTTGGGCTCGAACCACCAACCTTTCGGTTAACAGCCGAACGCGCTAACCATTCAGCCACGGAAGCTCAGAAATTAAATGGTTGTCACGTATTGTGGAAAAACTTTGGCTTTCTACGTTACATTTGAGATCCCACAACACCGCTCCCGGGTGGGCTAGAACCACCAACCTATTTGTTAACAGCCGAACGCGTTAACCATTGCGCCACGGAAGCCCAAAAATTAAATGGTCGTCAGGTATTGTGGAAAAACTTTGGCTTTCTACGTTACGTTTGAGATCCCACAACGCCGCTCCCGGGTGGGCTCGAACCACTAACCTATTTGTTAACTGCTGAACGCGCTAACCATTGCGCCACGGAAGCCCAAAAATTAAATGCTCGTCAGGTATTGTGTAAAAACCTTGACTTTTTACGTCACTTCTGAGACCTCACAACACCGCTCCCGGATTGGCTCGAACCACCAACCTACTGGTTAACAGCCGAACGCGCTAACCATTGCGCCACGGAAGCCCAAAAGTTCAATATTCGTCAGGTATTGTGGAAAAACTCTGACATTTTATGTTACATCTGAGACGTCACAACACCGCTCCCGGAAGGGCTCAAACCACCAGTCTTTTGAATAGCAGCTGAACGCGCTAACCATTGCGCCATGGAAGCCCAAAAATTAAATGGTCGTCCGGTATTGTGGAAAAACCTGCACTTTTTATGTAACATCTGAGACCTCATAGCACCGCTCCCGGGTGTGCTCGAACCACCAACCTTTCTGTTAACAGCCGAACGCGCTAACGATTGCGCCACGGAAGCCCCAAAATTAAATGGTCGTCCGGTATTGTGGAAAAACCTGGACTTTTTACGTCACATCTGAGACGTCACAACACCGCTCCCGGATGGGCTCGAACCACCAACCTATTGGTTAACAGCCGAACGCGCTAACCATTGAGCCACGGAAGCTCAGAAATTAAATGGTTTTCACGTATTGCGGAAAAGTTTTGACTTTTTACGCTACATCTGAGACCCCACAACACCTCTCTCGGGTGGGCTCGAACCTTCAACTTTTCGATTAACAGCTGAACGCGCTAATCATTGGGCCACGGAAGCCCAAAAATTAAATGGTCGTCAGGTATTGTGGAAAAACATTGGCTTTCTACGTTACGTTTGAGATCCCACAACACCGCGCCCGGGTGGGCTCGAACCACCAACCTAATGGTTAACAGCCGAACGCCCTAACCATTGCGCCACGGAAGCCCAAAAATTAAATGATCGTCAGGTATTGTGGAAAAACTTTGGCTTTCTACGTTACATTTGAGATCCCACAACGCCGCTCCCGGGTGGGCTCGAACCACTAACCTATTGGTTAACAGCCGAACGCGCTAACCATTGAGCCACGGAGGCTCAGAAATTAAATGGTTGTCACGTATTGTGGAAACGTTTTGACTTTTAACGCTACATCTGAGACCCCACAACACCTCTCCCGGGTGGGCTCGAACCACCAACCTTTCGGTTAACAGCCGAACGCGCTAACCATTGCGCCATGGAAGCCCAAAAATTAAATGTTCGTCAGGTATTGTGGAAAAACCTTGACTTTTTACGTCACATCTGAGACCTCACAACACCGCTCCCGGATGGGCTCGAACAACCAACCTATTGGTTAACAGCCGAACGCGCTAACCATTGAGCCACGGAAGCTCAGAAATTAAATGGTCGTCACGTATTGTGGAAAAACTTTGGCTTTCTACGTTACATTTGAGATCCCACAACACCGCTCCCGGGTGGGCTCGAACCACCAACCTATTGGTTAACAGCCGAACGCGTTAACCATTGCGCCACGGAAGCCCAAAAATTAAATGGTCGTCAGGTATTGTGGAAAAACTTTGGCTTTCTACGTTACGTTTGAGATCCCACAACGCCGCTCCCGGGTGGGCTCGAACCACTAACCTATTTGTTAACTGCTGAACGCGCTAACCATTGCGCCACGGAAGCCCAAAAATTAAATGCTCGTCAGGTATTGTGGAAAAACCTTGACTTTTTACGTCACATCTGAGACCTCACAACACCGCTCCCGGATGGGCGCGAACCACCAACCTACTGGTTAACAGCCGAACGCGCTAACCATTGCGCCACGGAAGCCCAAAAGTTCAATATTCGTCAGGTATTGTGGAAAAACTCTGACATTTTATGTTACATCTGAGACGTCACAACACCGCTCCCGGAAGGGCTCAAACCACCAGTCTTTTGAATAGCAGCTGAACGCGCTAACCATTGCGCCATGGAAGCCCAAAAATTAAATGGTCGTCCGGTATTGTGGAAAAACCTGGACTTTTTATGTAACATCTGAGACCTCATAGCACCGCTCCCGGGTGTGCTCGAACCACCAACCTTTCTGTTAACAGCCGAACGCGCTAACGATTGCGCCACGGAAGCCCCAAAATTAAATGGTCGTCCGGTATTGTGGAAAAACCTGGACTTTTTACGTCACATCTGAGACATCACAACACCGCTCCCGGATGGGCTCGAACCACCAACCTATTGGTTAACAGCCGAACGCGCTAACCATTGAGCCACGGAAGCTCAGAAATTAAATGGTTTTCACGTATTGCGGAAAAGTTTTGACTTTTTACGCTACATCTGAGACCCCACAACACCTCTCTCGGGTGGGCTCGAACCTTCAACCTTTCGATTAACAGCTGAACGCGCTAATCATTGCGCCACGGAAGCCCAAAAATTAAATGGTCGTCAGGTATTGTGGAAAAACATTGGCTTTCTACGTTACGTTTGAGATCCCACAACACCGCGCCCGGGTGGGATCGAACCACCAACCTAATGGTTAACAGCCGAACGCCCTAACCATTGCGCCACGGAAGCCCAAAAATTAAATGATCGTCAGGTATTGTGGAAAAACTTTGGCTTTCTACGTTACATTTGAGATCCCACAACGCCGCTCCCGGGTGGGCTCGAACCACTAACCTATTGGTTAACAGCCGAACGCGCTAACCATTGAGCCACGGAGGCTCAGAAATTAAATGGTTGTCACGTATTGTGGAAACGTTTTGACTTTTAACGCTACATCTGAGACCCCACAACACCTCTCCCGGGTGGGCTCGAACCACCAACCTTTCGGTTAACAGCCGAACGCGCTAACCATTGCGCCATGGAAGCCCAAAAATTAAATGTTCGTCAGGTATTGTGGAAAAACCTTGACTTTTTACGTCACATATGAGACCTCACAACACCGCTCCCGGATGGGCTCGAACAACCAACCTATTGGTTAACAGCCGAACGCGCTAACCATTGAGCCACGGAAGCTCAGAAATTAAATGGTCGTCACGTATTGTGGAAAAACTTTGGCTTTCTACGTTACATTTGAGATCCCACAACACCGCTCCCGGGTGGGCTCGAACCACCAACCTATTGGTTAACAGACGAACGCGTTAACCATTGCGCCACGGAAGCCCAAAAATTAAATGGTCGTCAGGTATTGTGGAAAAACTTTGGCTTTCTACGTTACGTTTGAGATCCCACAACGCCGCTCCCGGGTGGGCTCGAACCACTAACCTATTTGTTAACTGCTGAACGCGCTAACCATTGCGCCACGGAAGCCCAAAAATTAAATGCTCGTCAGGTATTGTGGAAAAACATTGGCTTTCTACGTTACGTTTGAGATCCCACAACACCGCGCCCGGGTGGGATCGAACCACCAACCTAATGGTTAACAGCCGAACGCCCTAACCATTGCGCCACGGAAGCCCAAAAATTAAATGATCGTCAGGTATTGTGGAAAAACTTTGGCTTTCTACGTTACATTTGAGATCCCACAACGCCGCTCCCGGGTGGGCTCGAACCACTAACCTATTGGTTAACAGCCGAACGCGCTAACCATTGAGCCACGGAGGCTCAGAAATTAAATGGTTGTCACGTATTGTGGAAACGTTTTGACTTTTAACGCTACATCTGAGACCCCACAACACCTCTCCCGGGTGGGCTCGAACCACCAACCTTTCGGTTAACAGCCGAACGCGCTAACCATTGCGCCATGGAAGCCCAAAAATTAAATGTTCGTCAGGTATTGTGGAAAAACCTTGACTTTTTACGTCACATATGAGACCTCACAACACCGCTCCCGGATGGGCTCGAACAACCAACCTATTGGTTAACAGCCGAACGCGCTAACCATTGAGCCACGGAAGCTCAGAAATTAAATGGTCGTCACGTATTGTGGAAAAACTTTGGCTTTCTACGTTACATTTGAGATCCCACAACACCGCTCCCGGGTGGGCTCGAACCACCAACCTATTGGTTAACAGACGAACGCGTTAACCATTGCGCCACGGAAGCCCAAAAATTAAATGGTCGTCAGGTATTGTGGAAAAACTTTGGCTTTCTACGTTACGTTTGAGATCCCACAACGCCGCTCCCGGGTGGGCTCGAACCACTAACCTATGTGTTAACTGCTGAACGCGCTAACCATTGCGCCACGGAAGCCCAAAAATTAAATGCTCGTCAGGTATTGTGGAAAAACCTTGACTTTTTACGTCACATCTGAGACCTCACAACACCGCTCCCGGATGGGCTCGAACCATCAACCTATTGGTTAACAACTGAAAGCGCTAACCATTGAGCCACGGAAGCTCAGAAATTAAATGGTTGTCACGTATTGCGGAAAAGTTTTGACTTTTTACGCTACATCTGAGACCCCACAACACCTCTCTCGGGTGGGCTCGAACCTTCAACTTTTCGATTAACAGCTGAACGCGCTAATCATTGGGCCACGGAAGCCCAAAAATTAAATGGTCGTCAGGTATTGTGGAAAAACATTGGCTTTCTACGTTACGTTTGAGATCCCACAACACCGCGCCCGGGTGGGCTCGAACCACCAACCTAATGGTTAACAGCCGAACGCCCTAACCATTGCGCCACGGAAGCCCAAAAATTAAATGATCGTCAGGTATTGTGGAAAAACTTTGGCTTTCTACGTTACATTTGAGATCCCACAACGCCGCTCCCGGGTGGGCTCGAACCACTAACCTATTGGTTAACAGCCGAACAATCTAACCATTGAGCCACGGAGGCTCAGAAATTAAATGGTTGTCACGTATTGTGGAAACGTTTTGACTTTTAACGCTACATCTGAGACCCCACAACACCTCTCCCGGGTGGGCTCGAACCACCAACCTTTCGGTTAACAGCCGAACGCGCTAACCATTGCGCCATGGAAGCCCAAAAATTAAATGTTCGTCAGGTATTGTGGAAAAACCTTGACTTTTTACGTCACATCTGAGACCTCACAACACCGCTCCCGGATGGGCTCGAACAACCAACCTATTGGTTAACAGCCGAACGCGCTAATCATTGAGCCACGGAAGCCCAGAAATTAAATGGTTGTCACGTATTGTGGAAAAGTTTTGACTTTTTACGCTACATCTGAGACCCCACAACACCTCTCCCGAGTGGGCTCGTACCACCAACCTCTCGATTAACAGCTGAACGCGCTAACCATTGCGCCACGGAAGCCCAAAAATTCAATGTTCGACAGGTATTGTGGAAAAACTCTGACATTTTATGTTACATTTGAGACGTCACAACACCGCTCCCGGGAGAGCTCAAACCACCAGTCTTTTGAATAGCAGCTGAACGCGCTAACCATTGCGCCACGGAAGCCCAAAAGTTAAATGCTCTTCAGGTATTATGTAAAACCTTGACTTTTTACGTCACATCTGAGACCTCACAACACCGCTCCCGGATGGGGTCGAACCACCAACCTATTGGTTAACAGCCGAACGCGCTAACCATTGCGCCACGGAAGCCCAAAAATTAAATGGTCGTCATTTATTGTGCCAAAACTTTGGCTTTCTACGTTACATTTCAGATCCCACAACACCGCTCCCGGGTGGGCTCGAACCACCAACCTATAGGTTAACAGCCGAACGCGCTAACCATTGAGCCACAGAAGCTCAGAAATTAAATGGTTGTCAGGTATTGTGGAAAACCTTGACTTTTTACGTCACATCTGAGACCTCACAACACCGCTCCCGGATGGGCTCGAACCACCAACCTATTGCTTAACAGCCGAACGCGCTAACTATTGCGCCACGGAAGCCCAAAACCTAAATGCTCGTCAGGTATTGTGCAAAAAACTTGACTTTTTACGTCACATCTGAGACCTCACAACACCGCTCCCGGATGGGCTCGAACCACCAACCTATTGGTTAACAGCCGAACGCGCTAACCATTGCGCCACGGAAGCCCAAAAGTTAAATGCTTGTCAGGTATTGTGTAAAAACCTTGACTTTTTACGTCACATCTGAGACCTCACAACACCGCTCCCGGATGGGCTCGAACCACCAACCTATTGGTTAACAGCCGAACGCGCTAACCATTGAGCCACGGAAGCTCAGAAATTAAATGGTTGTCAGGTGTTGTGGAAAAACTTTGGCTTTCTACGTTACATTTGAGACCCCACAACACCTCTCCCGGGTGGGCTCGAACCACCAACCTTTCGATTAACAGCTGAACGCGCTAACCATTGTGCCACGGAATCCCAAAAATTAAATGCTCGTCAGGTATTGTGTAAAAACCTTGACTTTTTACGTCACATCTGAGACCTCACAACACCGCTCCCGGATGGGCTCGAACCACCAACCTATTGGTTAACAGCCGAACGCGCTAACCATTGCGCCACGGAAGCCCAAAAGTTAAATACTCGTCAGGTATTGTGTAAAAACCTTGACTTCTTACGTCACATCTGAGACCTCACAACACCGCTCCCGGATGGGCTCGAACCACCAACCTATTGGGTAACAGCCGAACGCGCTAACCATTGCGCCAAGGAAGCCCAAAAGTTTAATGCTCGTCAGGTATTGTGTAAAAACCTTGACTTTTTACGTCACATCTGAGACCTCACAACACCGCTCCCGGATGGGCTCGAACCACCAACCTATTGGTTAACAGCCGAACGCGCTAAACATTGCGCCACGGAAGCCCAAAAGTTAAATGCTCGTCAGGTATTGTGTAAAAACCTTGACTTTTTACGTCACATCTGAGACCTCACAACACCGCTCCCGGATGGGGTCGAACCACCAACCTATTGGTTAACAGCCGAACGCGCTAAACATTGCGCCATGGAAGCCCAAATGTTAAATGCTCGTCAGGTATTGTGTAAAAACCTTGACTTTTTACGTCACATCTGAGACCTCACAACACCGCTCCCGGATGGGCTCGAACCACCAACCTATTGGTTAACAGCCGAACGCGCTAACCATTGCGCCACGGAAGCCCAAAAGTTAAATGCTCGTCAGGTATTGTGTAAAAACCTTGATTTTTTACGTCAAATCTGAGACCTCACAACACCGCTCCCGGATGGGGTCGAACCACCAACCTATTGGTTAGCAGCCGAACGCGCTAACCATTGCGCCACGGAAGCCCAAAAATTAAATGGTCGTCATTTATTGTGCAAAAACTTTGGCTTTCTACGTTACATTTGAGATCACACAACACCGCTCCCGGATGGGCTCGAACCACCAACCTATTGGTTAACAGCCGAACACGCTAACCATTGAGCCACGGAAGCCCAAAAATTAAATGGTCGTCAGGTATTGTGGAAAAACTTTGGCTTTCTACGCTACATATGAGACCCCACAACACCTCTCCCGGGTGGGCTCGAACCTTCAACCTTTCGATTAACAGCTGAACGCGCTAATCATTGCGCCACGGAAGCCCAAAAATTAAATGTTCGTCAGGTATTGTGAAAAACTCAGACATTTTACGTTACATCTGAGACCTCACAACACCGCATCCCGGATGGGCTCGAACCACAAACCTATTGGTTATCAGCCGAACGCGCTAATCAATGAGCCACGGAAGCCCAGAAATTAAATGGTTGTCACGTATTGTGGAAAAGTTTTGACTTTTTACGCTACATCTGAGACCCCACAACACCTCTCCCGGGTGGGCTCGTACCACCAACCTCTCGATTAACAGCTGAACGCGCTAACCATTGCGCCACGGAAGCCCAAAAATTCAATGTTCGACAGGTATTGTGGAAAAACTCTGACATTTTATGTTACATTTGAGACGTCACAACACCGCTCCCGGGAGAGCTCAAACCACCAGTCTTTTGAATAGCAGCTGAACGCGCTAACCATTGCGCCACGGAAGCCCAAAAATTAAATGATCGTCAGGTATTGTGGAAAAACTTTGGCTTTCTACGTTACAATTGAGATCCCACAACGCCGCTCCCGGGTGGGCTCGAACCACTAACCTATTGGTTAACAGCCGAACGCGCTAACCATTGAGCCACGGAGGCTCAGAAATTAAATGGTTGTCACGTATTGTGGAAACGTTTTGACTTTTAACGCTACATCTGAGACTCCACAACACCTCTCCCGGGTGGGCTCGAACCACCAACCTTTCGGTTAACAGCCGAACGCGCTAACCATTGCGCCATGGAAGCCCAAAAATTAAATGTTCGTCAGGTATTGTGGAAAAACCTTGACTTTTTACGTCACATCTGAGACCTCACAACACCGCTCCCGGATGGGCTCGAACAACCAACCTATTGGTTAACAGCCGAACGCGCTAACCATTGAGCCACGGAAGCTCAGAAATTAAATGGTCGTCACGTATTGTGGAAAAACTTTGGCTTTCTACGTTACATTTGAGATCCCACAACACCGCTCCCGGGTGGGCTCGAACCACCAACCTATTGGTTAACAGCCGAACGCGTTAACCATTGCGCCACGGAAGCCCAAAAATTAAATGGTCGTCAGGTATTGTGGAAAAACTTTGGCTTTCTACGTTACGTTTGAGATCCCACAACGCCGCTCCCGGGTGGGCTCGAACCACTAACCTATTTGTTAACTGCTGAACGCGCTAACCATTGCGCCACGGAAGCCCAAAAATTAAATGCTCGTCAGGTATTGTGGAAAAACCTTGACTTTTTACGTCACATCTGAGACCTCACAACACCGCTCCCGGATGGGCGCGAACCACCAACCTACTGGTTAACAGCCGAACGCGCTAACCATTGCGCCACGGAAGCCCAAAAGTTCAATATTCGTCAGGTATTGTGGAAAAACTCTGACATTTTATGTTACATCTGAGACGTCACAACACCGCTCCCGGAAGGGCTCAAACCACCAGTCTTTTGAATAGCAGCTGAACGCGCTAACCATTGCGCCATGGAAGCCCAAAAATTAAATGGTCGTCCGGTATTGTGGAAAAACCTGGACTTTTTATGTAACATCTGAGACCTCATAGCACCGCTCCCGGGTGTGCTCGAACCACCAACCTTTCTGTTAACAGCCGAACGCGCTAACGATTGCGCCACGGAAGCCCCAAAATTAAATGGTCGTCCGGTATTGTGGAAAAACCTGGACTTTTTACGTCACATCTGAGACGTCACAACACCGCTCCCGGATGGGCTCGAACCACCAACCTATTGGTTAACAGCCGAACGCGCTAACCATTGAGCCACGGAAGCTCAGAAATTAAATGGTTTTCACGTATTGCGGAAAAGTTTTGACTTTTTACGCTACATCTGAGACCCCACAACACCTCTCTCGGGTGGGCTCGAACCTTCAACCTTTCGATTAACAGCTGAACGCGCTAATCATTGCGCCACGGAAGCCCAAAAATTAAATGGTCGTCAGGTATTGTGGAAAAACATTGGCTTTCTACGTTACGTTTGAGATCCCACAACACCGCGCCCGGGTGGGCTCGAACCACCAACCTAATGGTTAACAGCCGAACGCCCTAACCATTGCGCCACGGAAGCCCAAAAATTAAATGATCGTCAGGTATTGTGGAAAAACTTTGGCTTTCTACGTTACATTTGAGATCCCACAACGCCGCTCCCGGGTGGGCTCGAACCACTAACCTATTGGTTAACAGCCGAACGCGCTAACCATTGAGCCACGGAGGCTCAGAAATTAAATGGTTGTCACGTATTGTGGAAACGTTTTGACTTTTAACGCTACATCTGAGACCCCACAACACCTCTCCCGGGTGGGCTCGAACCACCAACCTTTCGGTTAACAGCCGAACGCGCTAACCATTGCGCCATGGAAGCCCAAAAATTAAATGTTCGTCAGGTATTGTGGAAAAACCTTGACTTTTTACGTCACATCTGAGACCTCACAACACCGCTCCCGGATGGGCTCGAACAACCAACCTATTGGTTAACAGCCGAACGCGCTCACCATTGAGCCACGGAAGCTCAGAAATTAAATGGTCGTCACGTATTGTGGAAAAACTTTGGCTTTCTACGTTACATTTGAGATCCCACAACACCGCTCCCGGGTGGGCTCGAACCACCAACCTATTGGTTAACAGCCGAACGCGTTAACCATTGCGCCACGGAAGCCCAAAAATTAAATGGTCGTCAGGTATTGTGGAAAAACTTTGGCTTTCTACGTTACGTTTGAGATCCCACAACGCCGCTCCCGGGTGGGCTCGAACCACTAACCTATTTGTTAACTGCTGAACGCGCTAACCATTGCGCCACGGAAGCCCCAAAATTAAATGGTCGTCCGGTATTGTGGAAAAACCTGGACTTTTTACGTCACATCTGAGACGTCACAACACCGCTCCCGGATGGGCTCGAACCACCAACCTATTGGTTAACAGCCGAACGCGCTAACCATTGAGCCACGGAAGCTCAGAAATTAAATGGTTTTCACGTATTGCGGAAAAGTTTTGACTTTTTACGCTACATCTGAGACCCCACAACACCTCTCTCGGGTGGGCTCGAACCTTCAACCTTTCGATTAACAGCTGAACGCGCTAATCATTGCGCCACGGAAGCCCAAAAATTAAATGGTCGTCAGGTATTGTGGAAAAACATTGGCTTTCTACGTTACGTTTGAGATCCCACAACACCGCGCCCGGGTGGGCTCGAACCACCAACCTAATGGTTAACAGCCGAACGCCCTAACCATTGCGCCACGGAAGCCCAAAAATTAAATGATCGTCAGGTATTGTGGAAAAACTTTGGCTTTCTACGTTACATTTGAGATCCCACAACGCCGCTCCCGGGTGGGCTCGAACCACTAACCTATTGGTTAACAGCCGAACGCGCTAACCATTGAGCCACGGAGGCTCAGAAATTAAATGGTTGTCACGTATTGTGGAAACGTTTTGACTTTTAACGCTACATCTGAGACCCCACAACACCTCTCCCGGGTGGGCTCGAACCACCAACCTTTCGGTTAACAGCCGAACGCGCTAACCATTGCGCCATGGAAGCCCAAAAATTAAATGTTCGTCAGGTATTGTGGAAAAACCTTGACTTTTTACGTCACATCTGAGACCTCACAACACCGCTCCCGGATGGGCTCGAACAACCAACCTATTGGTTAACAGCCGAACGCGCTCACCATTGAGCCACGGAAGCTCAGAAATTAAATGGTCGTCACGTATTGTGGAAAAACTTTGGCTTTCTACGTTACATTTGAGATCCCACAACACCGCTCCCGGGTGGGCTCGAACCACCAACCTATTGGTTAACAGCCGAACGCGTTAACCATTGCGCCACGGAAGCCCAAAAATTAAATGGTCGTCAGGTATTGTGGAAAAACTTTGGCTTTCTACGTTACGTTTGAGATCCCACAACGCCGCTCCCGGGTGGGCTCGAACCACTAACCTATTTGTTAACTGCTGAACGCGCTAACCATTGCGCCACGGAAGCCCAAAAATTAAATGCTCGTCAGGTATTGTGGAAAAACCTTGACTTTTTACGTCACATCTGAGACCTCACAACACCGCTCCCGGATGGGCTCGAACCACCAACCTATTGGTTAACAGCTGAAAGCGCTAACCATTGAGCCACGGAAGCTCAGAAATTAAATGGTTGTCACGTATTGTGGAAAAGTTTTGACTTTTTACGCTACATCTGAGACCCCACAACACCTCTCCCGGGTGGGCTCGAACCTTCAACCTTTCGATTAACAGCTAACGCGCTAATCATTGCGCCACGGAAGCCCAAAAATTAAATGGTCGTCAGGTATTGTGGAAAAACTTTGGCTTTCTACGTTACATTTGAGATCACACAACACCGCTCCCGGATGGGCTCGAACCACCAACCTATTGGTTAACAGCCGAACGCGCTAATCATTGCGCCACGGAAGCCCAAAAATTAAATGTTCGTCAGGTATTGTGGAAAAGTTTTGACTTTTTACGTTACATCTGAGACCTCACAACACCGCATCCCGGATGGGCTCGAACCACAAACCTATTGGTTAACAGCCGAACGCGCTAATCATTGAGCCACGGAAGCCCAGAAATTAAATGGTTGTCACGTATTGTGGAAAAGTTTTGACTTTTTACGCTACATCTGAGACCCCACAACACCTCTCCCGAGTGGGCTCGTACCACCAACCTCTCAATTAACAGCTGAACGCGCTAACCATTGCGCCACGGAAGCCCAAAAATTCAATGTTCGACAGGTATTGTGGAAAAACTCTGACATTTTATGTTACATTTGAGACGTCACAACACCGCTCCCGGGAGAGCTCAAACCACCAGTCTTTTGAATAGCAGCTGAACGCGCTAACCATTGCGCCACGGAAGCCCAAAAGTTAAATGCTCGTCAGGTATTATGTAAAAACCTTGACTTTTTACGTCACATCTGAGACCTCACAACACCGCTCCCGGATGGGGTCGAACCACCAACCTATTGGTTAACAGCCGAACGCGCTAACCATTGCGCCACGGAAGCCCAAAAATTAAATGGTCGTCATTTATTGTGCAAAAACTTTGGCTTTCTACGTTACATTTCAGATCCCACAACACCGCTCCCGGGTGGGCTCGAACCACCAACCTATTGGTTAACAGCCGAACGCGCTAACCATTGAGCCACAGAAGCTCAGAAATTAAATGGTTGTCAGGTATTGTGGAAAACCTTGACTTTTTACGTCACATCTGAGACCTCACAACACCGCTCCCGGATGGGCTCGAACCACCAACCTATTGCTTGACAGCCGAACGCGCTAACTATTGCGCCACGGAAGCCCAAAACCTAAATGCTCGTCAGGTATTGTGCAAAAAACTTGACTTTTTACGTCACATCTGAGACCTCACAACACCGCTCCCGGATGGGCTCGAACCACCAACCTATTGGTTAACAGCCGAACGCGCTAACCATTGCGCCACGGAAGCCCAAAAGTTAAATGCTTGTCAGGTATTGTGTAAAAACCTTGACTTTTTACGTCACATCTGAGACCTCACAACACCGCTCCCGGATGGGCTCGAACCACCAACCTATTGGTTAACAGCCGAACGCGCTAACCATTGAGCCACGGAAGCTCAGAAATTAAATGGTTGTCAGGTATTGTGGAAAACCTTGACTTTTAACGTCACATCTGAGACCTCACAACACCGCTCCCGGATGGGCTCGAACCACCAACCTATTGGTTAACAGCCGAACGTGCTAACCATTGCGCCACGGAAGCCCAAAAATTAAATGCTCGTCAGGTATTGTGGAAAAACCTTGACTTTTTACGTCACATCTGAGACCTCACAACACCGCTCCCGGATGGGGTCGAACCACCAACCTATTGGTTAACAGCTGAAAGCGCTAACCATTGAGCCACGGAAGCTCAGAAATTAAATGGTTGTCACGTATTGTGGAAAAGTTTTGACTTTTTACGCTACATCTGAGACCCCACAACACCTCTCCCGGGTGGGCTCGAACCTTCAACCTTTCGATTAACAGCTGAACGCGCTAATCATTGCGCCACGGAAGCCCAAAAATTAAATGGTCGTCAGGTATTGTGGAAAAACTTTGGCTTTCTACGTTACATTTGAGATCACACAACACCGCTCCCGGATGGGCTCGAACCACCAACCTATTGGTTAACAGCCGAACGCGCTAATCATTGCGCCACGGAAGCCCAAAAATTAAATGTTCGTCAGGTATTGTGAAAAACTCTGACATTTTACGTTACATCTGAGACCTCACAACACCGCATCCCGGATGGGCTCGAACCACAAACCTATTGGTTAACAGCCGAACGCGCTAATCATTGAGCCACGGAAGCCCAGAAATTAAATGGTTGTCACGTATTGTGGAAAAGTTTTGACTTTTTACGCTACATCTGAGACCCCACAACACCTCTCCCGAGTGGGCTCGTACCACCAACCTCTCGATTAACAGCTGAACGCGCTAACCATTGCGCCACGGAAGCCCAAAAATTCAATGTTCGACAGGTATTGTGGAAAAACTCTGACATTTTATGTTACATTTGAGACGTCACAACACCGCTCCCGGGAGAGCTCAAACCACCAGTCTTTTGAATAGCAGCTGAACGCGCTAACCATTGCGCCACGGAAGCCCAAAAGTTAAATGCTCGTCAGGTATTATGTAAAAACCTTGACTTTTTACGTCACATCTGAGACCTCACAACACCGCTCCCGGATGGGGTCGAACCACCAACCTATTGGTTAACAGCCGAACGCGCTAACCATTGCGCCACGGAAGCCCAAAAATTAAATGGTCGTCATTTATTGTGCAAAAACTTTGGCTTTCTACGTTACATTTCAGATCCCACAACACCGCTCCCGGGTGGGCTCGAACCACCAACCTATTGGTTAACAGCCGAACGCGCTAACCATTGAGCCACAGAAGCTCAGAAATTAAATGGTTGTCAGGTATTGTGGAAAACCTTGACTTTTTACGTCACATCTGAGACCTCACAACACCGCTCCCGGATGGGCTCGAACCACCAACCTATTGCTTGACAGCCGAACGCGCTAACTATTGCGCCACGGAAGCCCAAAACCTAAATGCTCGTCAGGTATTGTGCAAAAAACTTGACTTTTTACGTCACATCTGAGACCTCACAACACCGCTCCCGGATGGGCTCGAACCACCAACCTATTGGTTAACAGCCGAACGCGCTAACCATTGCGCCACGGAAGCCCAAAAGTTAAATGCTTGTCAGGTATTGTGTAAAAACCTTGACTTTTTACGTCACATCTGAGACCTCACAACACCGCTCCCGGATGGGCTCGAACCACCAACCTATTGGTTAACAGCCGAACGCGCTAACCATTGAGCCACGGAAGCTCAGAAATTAAATGGTTGTCAGGTATTGTGGAAAACCTTGACTTTTAACGTCACATCTGAGACCTCACAACACCGCTCCCGGATGGGCTCGAACCACCAACCTATTGGTTAACAGCCGAACGTGCTAACCATTGCGCCACGGAAGCCCAAAAATTAAATGGTCGTCAGGTATCGTGGAAAAATTTTGGCTTTCTACGTTACATTTGAGATCACACAACACCCCTCCCGGGTGGGCTCGAACCACCAACCTATTGGTTAACAGCCGAACGCGCTAACCATTGCGCCACGGAAGCCCAAAAGTTAAATACTCGTCAGGTATTGTGTAAAAACCTTGACTTCTTACGTCACATCTGAGACCTCACAACACCGCTCCCGGATGGGGTCGAACCACCAACCTATTGGTTAACAGCCGAACGCGCTAACCATTGAGCCACGGAAGCTCAGAAATTAAATGGTTGTCAGGTGTTGTGGAAAAACTTTGGCTTTCTACGTTACATTTGAGACCCCACATTACCTCTCCCGGGTGGGCTTGAACCACCAACCTTTCGATTAACAGCTGAACGCGCTAACCATTGCGCCACGGAATCCCAAAAATTAATTGCTCGTCAGGTATTGTGTAAAAACCTTGACTTTTTACGTCACATCTGAGACCTCACAACACCGCTCCCGGATGGGCTCGAACCACCAACCAATTGGTTAACAGCCGAACGCGCTAACCATTGCGCCACGGAAGCCCAAAAGTTAAATGTTCGTCTGGTGTTGTGGAAAAACTCTGACATTTTACGTTACATCTGAGACGTCACAACACCGCTCCCGGGAGGGCTCGAACCACCAACCTTTCGGTTAACAGCTGAACGCGCTGACCATTGCGCCACTGAAGCCCAAAAATTAAATTTTCGTCAGGTATTGAGGTAAAACCTTGACTTTTTACTTCACATCTGAGACCTCACAACACCGCTCCCGGATGCGCTCGAACCACCAACCTTTCGGTTAACAGCCGAACGCGCTAACCATTCGCCACGGACGCCCAAAAATTAAATGGTCGTCAGGTATTGTGGAAAAACTTTGGCTATTTACGTTACATTTGAGATCCAAAAACACCGCTCCCGGGTGGGCTCGAACCACCAACCTATTGGTTAACAGCCGAACGCGCTACCATTGAGCCACGGAAGATCAGAAATTAAATGGTTGTCACGTATTGTGGAAAAGTTTTGACTTTTAACGCTACATCTGAGACCCCACAACACCTCTTCCGGGTGGGCTCAAACCACCAACCTTTCGATTAAGAGCTGGACGCGCTAATTACTGCGCCACGGAAGCCCAAAAATTAAATGTTCGTCAGGTATTGTGGAAAAACTCTGACATTTTACGTAACATCTGAGACGTCACAACACCGCTCCCGGATGGGCTCGAACCACCAACCTTTCGGTTAACAGCCGAACGCGCTAGCCATTGCGCCACGGACGCCCAAAAATTAAATGGTTGTCAGGTATTGTTGAAAAGTTACGACTTTTCACGCTACATCTGAGACCCCACAAATCCTCTCTCGTTTGGGCTCGAACCACCAACCTTTCGGTTAACAGCTGAACGCACTAACCATAGCGCCACGGAAGCCCAAAAATTAAATGGTCGTCAGGTATTGTAGAAAAATTTGGCTATTTACGTTACATTTGAGATCCAAAAACACCGCTCCCGGGTGGGCTCGAACCACCAAGCTATTGGTTAACAGCCGAACGCGCTAACCATTGCGCCACGGAAGCCCAAAAGTTAAATGCTCGTCAGGTATTGTGTAAAAACCTGGATTTTTTACGTCAAATCTGAGACCTCACAACACCGCTCCCGGATGGGGTCGAACCACCAACCTATTGGTTAGCAGCCGAACGCGCTAACCATTGCGCCACGGAAGCCCAAAAATTAAATGGTCGTCATTTATTGTGCAAAAACTTTGGCTTTCTACGTTACATTTGAGATCACACAACACCGCTCCCGGATGGGCTCGAACCACCAACCTATTGATTAACAGCCGAACACGCTAACCATTGAGCCACGGAAGCCCAAAAATTAAATGGTCGTCAGGTATTGTGGAAAAACTTTGGCTTTCTACGCTACATATGAGACCCCACAACACCTCTCCCGGGTGGGCTCGAACCTTCAACCTTTCGATTAACAGCTGAACGCGCTAATCATTGCGCCACGGAAGTTCAAAAATTAAATGTTCGTCAGGTATTGTGAAAAACTCAGACATTTTACGTTACATCTGAGACCTCACAACACCGCATCCCGGATGGGCTCGAACCACAAACCTATTGGTTAACAGCCGAACGCGCTAATCATTGAGCCACGGAAGCCCAGAAATTATATGGTTGTCACGTATTGTGGAAAAGTTTTGACTTTTTACGCTACATCTGAGACCCCACAACACCTCTCCCGGGTGGGCTCGTACCACCAACCTCTCGATTAACAGCTGAACGCGCTAACCATTGCGCCACGGAAGCCCAAAAATTCAATGTTCGACAGGTATTGTGGAAAAACTCTGACATTTTATGTTACATTTGAGACGTCACAACACCGCTCCCGGGAGAGCTCAAACCACCAGTCTTTTGAATAGCAGCTGAACGCGCTAACCATTGCGCCACGGAAGCCCAAAAATTAAATGGTCGTCAGGTATTGTGGAAAAACTTTGGCTTTCTACGTTACATTTGAGATCACACAACACCGCTCCCGGGTGGGCTCGAACCACCAACCTATTGGTTAACAGCCGAACGCGCTAACCATTGAGCCACGGAAGCTCAGAAATTAAATGGTTGTCAGGTATTGTGGAAAACCTTGACTTTTAACGTCACATCTGAGACCTCACAACACCGCTCCCGGATGGGCTCGAACCACCAACCTATTGGTTAACAGCCGAACGTGCTAACCATTGCGCCACGGAAGCCCAAAAATTAAATGGTCGTCAGGTATTGTGGAAAAATTTTGGCTTTCTACGTTACATTTGAGATCACACAACACCCCTCCCGGGTGGGCTCGAACCACCAACCTATTGGTTAACAGCCGAACGCGCTAACCATTGCGCCAAGGAAGCCCAAAATTTAAATGCTCGTCAGGTATTGTGTAAAAACCTTGACTTTTTACGTCACATCTGAGACCTCACAACACCGCTCCCGGATGGGCTCGAACCACCAACCTATTGCTTAACAGCCGAACGCGCTAACCATTGCGCCACGGAAGCCCAAAACCTAAATGCTCGTCAGGTATTGTGCAAAAAACTTGACTTTTTACGTCACATCTGAGACCTCACAACACCGCTCCCGGATGGGCTCGAACCACCAACCTATTGGTTAACAGCCGAACGCGCTAACCATTGCGCCACGGAAGCCCAAAAGTTAAATACTCGTCAGGTATTGTGTAAAAACCTTGACTTCTTACGTCACATCTGAGACCTCACAACACCGCTCCCGGATGGGCTCAAACCACCAACCTATTGGTTAACAGCCGAACGCGCTAACCATTGAGCCACGGAAGCTCAGAAATTAAATGGTTGTCAGGTGTTGTGGAAAAACTTTGGCTTTCTACGTTACATTTGAGACCCCACATTACCTCTCCCGGGTGGGCTCGAACCACCAACCTTTCGATTAACAGCTGAACGCGCTAACCATTGCGCCACGGAATCCCAAAAATTAATTGCTCGTCAGGTATTGTGTAAAAACCTTGACTTTTTACGTCACATCTGAGACCTCACAACACCGCTCCCGGATGGGCTCGAACCACCAACCAATTGGTTAACAGCCGAACGCGCTAACCATTGCGCCACGGAAGCCCAAAAGTTAAATGTTCGTCTGGTGTTGTGGAAAAACTCTGACATTTTACGTTACATCTGAGACGTCACAACACCGCTCCCGGATGCGCTCGAACCACCAACCTTTCGGTTAACAGCCGAACGCGCTAACCATTCGCCACGGACGCCCAAAAATTAAATGGTCGTCAGGTATTGTGGAAAAACTTTGGCTATTTACGTTACATTTGAGATCCAAAAACACCGCTCCCGGGTGGGCTCGAACCACCAACCTATTGGTTAACAGCCGAACGCGCTAACCATTGAGCCACGGAAGATCAGAAATTAAATGGTTGTCACGTATTGTGGAAAAGTTTTGACTTTTAACGCTACATCTGAGACCCCACAACACCTCTTCCGGGTGGGCTCAAACCACCAACCTTTCGATTAAGAGCTGGACGCGCTAATTACTGCGCCACGGAAGCCCAAAAATTAAATGTTCGTCAGGTATTGTGGAAAAACTCTGACATTTTACGTAACATCTGAGACGTCACAACACCGCTCCCGGATGGGCTCGAACCACCAACCTTTCGGTTAACAGCCGAACGCGCTAGCCATTGCGCCACGGACGCCCAAAAATTAAATGGTTGTCAGGTATTGTTGAAAAGTTACGACTTTTCACGCTACATCTGAGACCCCACAAGTCCTCTCTCGTTTGGGCTCGAACCACCAACCTTTCGGTTAACAGCTGAACGCACTAACCATAGCGCCACGGAAGCCCAAAAATTAAATGGTCGTCAGGTATTGTAGAAAAACTTTGACTATTTACGTTACATTTGAGATCCAAAAACACCGCTCCCGGGTGGGCTCGAACCACCAAGCTATTGGTTAACAGCCGAACGCGCTAACCATTGCGCCACGGAAGCCCAAAACCTAAATGCTCGTCAGGTATTGTGCAAAAAACTTGACTTTTTACGTCACATCTGAGACCTCACAACACCGCTCCCGGATGGGCTCGAACCACCAACCTATTGGTTAACAGCCGAACGCGCTAACCATTGCGCCACGGAAGCCCAAAAGTTAAATACTCGTCAGGTATTGTGTAAAAACCTTGACTTCTTACGTCACATCTGAGACCTCACAACACCGCTCCCGGATGGGCTCGAACCACCAACCTATTGGTTAACAGCCGAACGCGCTAACCATTGCGCCACGGAAGCCCAAAAGTTAAATGCTCGTCAGGTATTGTGTAAAAACCTTGACTATTTACGTCACATCTGAGACCTCACAACACCGCTCCCGGATGGGCTCGAACCACCAACCTATTGGTTAACAGCCGAACGCGCTAACCATTGAGCCACGGAAGCTCAGAAATTAAATGGTTGTCAGGTGTTGTGGAAAAACTTTGGCTTTCTACGTTACATTTGAGACCCCACATTACCTCTCCCGGGTGGGTTCGAACCACCAACCTTTCGATTAACAGCTGAACGCGCTAACCATTGCGCCACGGAATCCCAAAAATTAATTGCTCGTCAGGTATTGTGTAAAAACCTTGACATTTTACGTTACATCTGAGACGTCACAACACCGCTCCCGGGAGGGCTCGAACCACCAACCTTTCGGTTAACAGCTGAACGCGCTGACCATTGCGCCACTGAAGCCCAAAAATTAAATTTTCGTCAGGTACTGAGGTAAAACCTTGACTTTTTACTTCTCATCTGAGACCTCACAACACCGCTCCCGGATGCGCTCGAACCACCAACCTTTCGGTTAACAGCCGAACGCGCTAACCATTCGCCACGGACGCCCAAAAATTAAATGGTCGTCAGGTATTGTGGAAAAACTTTGGCTATTTACGTTACATTTGAGATCCAAAAACACCGCTCCCGGGTGGGCTCGAACCACCAACCTATTGGTTAACAGCCGAACGCGCTAACCATTGAGCCACGGAAGATCAGAAATTAAATGGTTGTCACGTATTGTGGAAAAGTTTTGACTTTTAACGCTACATCTGAGACCCCACAACACCTCTTCCGGGTGGGCTCAAACCACCAACCTTTCGATTAAGAGCTGGACGCGCTAATTACTACGCCACGGAAGCCCAAAAATTAAATGTTCGTCAGGTATTGTGGAAAAACTCTGACATTTTACGTAACATCTGAGACGTCACAACACCGCTCCCGGATGGGCTCGAACCACCAACCTTTCGGTTAACAGCCGAACGCGCTAGCCATTGCGCCACGGACGCCCAAAAATTAAATGGTTGTCAGGTATTGTTGAAAAGTTACGACTTTTCACGCTACATCTGAGACCCCACAAATCCTCTCTCGTTTGGGCTCGAACCACCAACCTTTCGGTTAACAGCTGAACGCACTAACCATAGCGCCACGGAAGCCCAAAAATTAAATGGTCGTCAGGTATTGTAGAAAAACTTTGGCTATTTACGTTACATTTGAGATCCAAAAACACCGCTCCCGGGTGGGCTCGAACCACCAAGCTATTGGTTAACAGCCGAACGCGCTAACCATTGAGCCACGAAAGATCAGAAAATAAATGGTTATCACGTATTATGGAAAAAGTTTGACTTTTCACGCTACATCTGAGACCTCACAACACCTCTCCCGGGTGGGCTCGAACCACCAACCTTTCGATTAACAGCTGAACGCGCTAACCATTGCGCCACGGAAGCCCAAAAATTAAATGCTCGTCAGGTATTGTGGAAAAACTCTGACATTTTACGTTACATCTGAGACGTCACAACACCGCTCCCGGGAGGGCTCGAACCACCAACCTTTCGGTTAACAGCTGAAAATTAAAAATCGAGGTACATTTTTATTTATTGTCCTGACGAACATTTAATTTTTGGGCTTCCGTTAGCGCGTTCGGCTGTTAATCGAAAGGTTGGTGGTTCGAGCCCATCCGGGAGCGGTGTTGTGAGGTCTCAGATGTAGCGTGAAAAGTCAAACTTTTTCCATAATACGTGATAACCATTTATTTTCTGAGCTTCCGTGGCTCAATGGTTAGCGCGTTCGGCTGTTAAGCAATAGGTTGGTGGTTCGAGCCCACCCGGGAGCGGTGTTTTGGGATCTCAAATGTAACGTAAATAGCCAAAGTTTTTCCACAATACCTGACGACCATTTCATTTTTGGGCTTCCTTGGCGCAATGGTTAGCGCGTTCGGCTGTTAACCGAAAGGATGGTGGTTCGAGCCCACCTGGGAGAGGTGTTGTAGGGTCTCAGATGTAACGTAAAAAGTCATAACTTATCCACAAAACCTAACAACCATTTAATTTCTGAGCTTCTGTGGCTCAATGGTTAGCGCGTTCGGCTATTAACCAATTGGTTGGTTTTTCGAGCCTATCCGGGAGAAGTGTTGTGACGTCTCAGATGTAACGTAAAATGTCAGAGTTTTTCCACAATACCTTACGACCATTTAATTTTTGGGCGTCCGTGGCGAATGGTTAGCGCGTTCGGCTGTTAACCAAAAGGTTGGTGGTTCGAGCCCATCCGGGAGCGGTGTTGTGAGGCCTCAGATGTGAAGTAAAAAGTCAAAGTTTTACCTCAATACCTGACGAAAATTTAATTTTTGGGCTTCAGTGGCGCAATGGTTAGCGCGTTCGGCTATTAACCAATAGGTTGGTGGTTCGAGCCCATCCGGGAGAAGTGTTGTGACGTCTCAGATGTAACGTAAAATGTCAGAGTTTTTCCACAATACCTGACGAACTTTTAATTTTTGGGCTTCCGTGGCGCAATGGTTAGCGCGTTCAGCTGTTAATCGAAAGGTTGGTGGTTCGAGCCCATCCGGAAGAGGTGATGTGGGGTCTCAGATGTAGCGTAAAAAGTCAAAACTTTTCCACAATACGTGACAACCATTTAATTTCTGAGCTTCAGTGGCGCAATGGTCAGCGCTTTCAGCTGTTAACCGAAAGGTTGGTGGTTCGAGCCCTCCCGGGAGCGTCGTTGTGACGTCTCAGATGTAACGTAAAATGTCAGAGTTTTTCCACAATACCTGACGAGCATTTAATTTTTGGGCTTCCGTGGCGCAATGGTTAGCGCGTTCAGCTGTTAATTGAAAGGTTGGTGGTTCGAGCCCACCCGAGAGAGGTGTTGTGAGGTCTCAGATGTAGCATGAAAAGTCAAACTTTTTCCATAATACGTGATAACCATTTATTTTCTGATCTTTCGTGGCTCAAGGGTTAGCGCGTTCGGCTGTTAACCCATAGCTTGGTGGTTCGAGCACACCCGGGAGCGGTGTTTTTGATCTCAAATGTAACGTAAATAGCCAAAGTTTTTCCGCAATACCTGACGACCATTTTTTTTTGGGCGTCCGTGGCGCAATGGTTAGCGCGTTCGGCTGTTAACCGAAAGGTTGGTGGTTCGAGCCCATCCGGGAGCGGTGTTGTGAGGCCTCAGATGTGAAGTAAAAAGTCAAAGTTTTACCTCAATACCTGACGAAAATTTAATTTTTGGGCTTCAGTGGCGCAATGGTTAGCGCGTTCGGCTATTAACCAATAGGTTGGTGGTTCGAGCCAATTCGGGAGAAGTGTTGTGACGTCTCAGATGTAACGTAAAATGTCGGAGTTTTTCCACAATACCTGACGAACATTTAATTTTTCGGCTTCAGTGGCGCAATGGTCAGCGCGTTCAGCTGTTAACCGAAAGGTTGGTGGTTCGAGGCCTTCCGGGAGCGGTGTTGTGACGTCTCAGATGTAACGTAAAATGTCAGAGTTTTTCCAAAACACCTGACGAACATTTAACTTTTGGGCTTCCGTGGCGCAATGGTTAGCGCGTTCAGCTGTTAATCGAAAGGTTGGTGGTTCGAGCCCGCCCGGAAGAGGTATTGTGTGGTCTCAGATGTAGCGTAAAAAGTCAAAACTTTTCCACAATACGTGACAACCATTTAATTTCTGAGCTTCCGTGGCTCAATGGTTAGCGCGTTCGGCTGTTAATCGAAAGGTTGGTGGTTCGAGCCCATCCGGGAGCGGTATTGTGAGGTCTCAGATGTAGCGTGAAAAGTCAAACTTTTTCCATAATACGTGATAACCATTTATTTTCTGAGCTTCCGTGGCGCAATGGTTAGCGCGTTCGGCTGTTAACCAATAGGTTGGTGGTTCGAGCCCACCCGAGAGCGGTGTTGTGGGATCTGAAATGTAACGTAGAAAGCCAAAGTTTTTGCACAATAAATGACGACCATTTAATTTTTGGGCTTCCGTGGCGCAATGGTTAGCGCGTTCGGCTGTTAACCAATAGGTTGGTCGTTCGACCCCATCCGGGAGCGGTGTTGTGAGGTCTCAGATGTGACGTAAAAAGTCAAGGTTTTTACATAATACCTGACGAGCATTTAACTTTTGGGCTTCCGTGGCGCAATGGTTAGCGCGTTCGGCTGTTAACCAATAGGTTGGTGGTTCGAGCCCATCCGGGAGCGGTGTTGTGAGGTCTCAGATGTGACGTAAAAAGTCAAGGTTTTCCACAATACCTGACAACCATTTAATTTCTGAGCTTCCGTGGCTCAATGGTTAGCGCGTTCGGCTGTTAACCAATAGGTTGGTGGTTCGACCCCATCCCGGGCGGTGTTGTGAGGTCTCAGATGTGACGTAAAAAGTCAAGGTTATAAAGATGAAGGTTAATTTGTCTCACTTAATTTAAATTCGAATTTTTAACTAGCACTCTCGGCAACGGCCATATCTTAGGTCGAGTTACGTCGATTTTGAAAATGTTATTAAAAATCGAGGTACATTTTTATTTATTGTTCAATCGAGATGAAATCACTTTTAATGAGTGTTTTATTGGAATTAAGCTGAATTCGGTCAAAAATTTCTCCAGAAAAAAATGCATTCAAAAAAGTACCGAAAAAATCGCAGGTTTTTCTTCTTCAAGACACAAAATCCGTGAATACGATTTCTTATTGAAAATTGAATTTTAACAGTTTTTTGAATGAATATCGTTACATTGCTTGAATTAAAGCAAAAAGTATAAAAATAATGGTTTCAGTGGTTATATTTGAAAATAGTGTAGAAATACTCAAAATATGCTTCTTTGGCCGTGAAACGTCGATTTTGAAAATGTTATTAAAAATCGAGGTACATTTTTATTTATTGTCCTGACGAACATTTAATTTTTGGGCTTCCGTGGCTCAATGTTAGCGCGTTCGGCTGTTAATCGAAAGGTTGGTGGTTCGAGCCCATCCGGGAGCGGTGTTTTGGGATCTCAAATGTAAGGTAAATAGCCAAAGTTTTTCCACAATACCTGACGAAAATTTAATTTTTGGGCTTCAGTGGCGCAATGGTTAGCGCGTTCGGCTATTAACCAATAGGTTGGTGGTTTGAGCCCATCCGGGAGAAGTGTTGTGACGTCTCAGATGTAACGTAAAATGTCAGAGTTTTTCCACAATACCTGACGAACATTTAGTTTTTGGGCTTCAGTGGCGCAATGGTCAGCGCGTTCAGCTGTTAACCGAAAGGTTGGTGGTTCGAGCCCAAACGAGAGAGGTTTTGTGGGGTCTCAGATGTAGCGTGAAAAGTCGTAACTTTTCAACAATACCTGACAACCATTTAATTTCTGAGCTTCCGTGGCTCAATGGTTAGCGCGTTCGGCTGTTAACCAATAGGTTGGTGGTTCTAGCCCATCCGGGAGCGGTGTTGTGATGTCTCAGATGTAACGTAAAATGTCAGAGTTTTTCCACAATACCTGACGAACATTTAATTTTTGGGCTTCCTTGGCGCAATGGTTAGCGCGTTCAGCTGTTAATCGAAAGGTTGGTGGTTCGAGCCCACCCGGAAGAGGTGATGTGGGGTCTCAGATGTAGCGTAAAAAGTCAAAACTTTTCCACAATACGTGACAACCATTTAATTCCTGAGCTTCAGTGGCGCAATGGTCAGCGCGTTTAGCTGTTAACCGAAAGCTTGGTGGTTCGAGCCCTCCCGGGAGCGGTGTTGTGACGTCTCAGATGTAACGTAAAATGTCAGAGTTTTTCCACAATACCTGACGAGCATTTAATTTTTGGGCTTCCGTGGCGCAATGGTTAGCGCGTTCAGCTGTTAATCGAAAGGTTGGTGGTTCAAGCCCACCCGGGAGAGGTGTTGAGAGGTCTCAGATGTAGCGTGAAAAGTCAAACTTTTTCCATAATACGTGATAACCATTTATTTTCTGATCTTTCGTGGCTCAATGGTTAGCGCATTCGGCTGTTAACCAATAGCTTGGTGGTTCGAGCCCACCCGGGAGCGGTGTTTTTGGATCTCAAATGTAACGTAAATAGCCAAAGTTTTTCCGCAATACCTGACGACCATTTTTTTTGGGCGTCCGTGGCGCAATGGTTATTGCGTTCGGCTGTTAACCAAAAGGTTGGTGGTTCGAGCCCATCCGGGAGCGGTGTTGTGAGGTCTCAGATGTGAAGTAAAAAGCCAAAGTTTTTCCACAATACCTGACAACCGTTTAATTTCTGAGCTTCCGTGGCTCAATGGTTAGCGCGTTCAGCTGTTAACCAATAGGTTGGTGGTTCGAGCCCACCCGGGAGCGGTGTTGTGTGATCTCAAGTGTAACGTAGAAAGCCAAAGTTTTTCCACAATACCTGACGACCATTTAATTTTTGGGCTTCCGTGGCGCAATGGTTAGCGCGTTCGGCTGTTAACCAATAGGTTGGTGGTTCGAGCCCATCCGGGAGCGGTGTTGTGAGGTCTCAGATGTGACGTAAAAAGTCAAGGTTTTTACACAATACCTGACGAGCATTTAATTTTTGGGCTTCCGTGGCACAATGGTTACCGCGTTCAGCTGTTAATCGAAAGGTTGGTGGTTCGAGCCCACCCGGGAGAGGTGTTGTGGGGTCTCAAATGTAACGTAGAAAGCCAAAGTTTTTCCACAATACCTGACAACAATTTAATTTCTGAGCTTCCGTGGCTCAATGGTTAGCGCGTTCGGCTGTTAACCAATAGGTTGGTGGTTCGAGCCTATCCGGGAGCGGTGTTGTGAGGTCTAAGATGTGACGTAAAAAGTCAAGGTTTTTACACAATACCTGACGAGCATTTAACTTTTGGGCTTCCGTGGCGCAATGGTTAGCGCGTTCGGCTGTTAACCAATAGGTTGGTGGTTCGAGCCCATCCGGGAGCGGTGTTGTGAGGTCTCAGATGTGACGTAAAAAGTCAAGTTTTTTGCACAACACCTGACGAGCATTTAGCTTTTGGGCTTCCGTGGCGCAATGGTTAGCGCGTTCGGCTGTTAACCAATAGGTTGGTGGTTCGAGCCCACCCGGGAGCGGTGTTGTGTGATCTCAAATGTAACGTAGAAAGCCAAAGTTTTTCCACAATACCTGACAACCATTTAATTTCTGAGCTTCCGTGGCTCAATGGTTAGCGCGTTCGGCTGTTAACCAATAGGTTGGTGGTTTGAGCCCACCCGGGAGCGGTGTTGTGGGATCTCAAATGTAACGTAGAAAGCCAAAGTTTTTGCACAATAAATGACGACCATTTAATTTTTGGGCTTCCTTGGCGCAATGGTTAGCGCGTTCAGCTGTTAATCGAAAGGCTGGTGGTTCGAGCCCACCCGGAAGAGGTGATGTGGGGTCTCAGATGTAGCGTAAAAAGTCAAAACTTTTCCACAATACGTGACAACCATTTAATTTCTGAGCTTCAGTGGCGCAATGGTCAGCGCGTTCAGCTGTTAACCGAAAGGTTGGTGGTTCGAGCCCTCCCGGGAGCGGTGTTGTGACGTCTCAGATGTAACGTAAAATGTCAGAGTTTTTCCACAATACCTGACGAGCATTTAATTTTTGGGCTTCCGTGGCGCAATGGTTAGCGCGTTCAGCTGTTAATCGAAAGGTTGGTGGTTCAAGCCCACCCGGGAGAGGTGTTGAGAGGTCTCAGATGTAGCGTGAAAAGTCAAACTTTTTCCATAATACGTGATAACCATTTATTTTCTGATCTTTCGTGGCTCAATGGTTAGCGCGATCGGCTGTTAACCAATAGCTTGGTGGTTCGAGCCCACCCGGGAGCGGTGTTTTTACCTCTCCGAGTGACGTATGTCACGGAGAGGTTCTAATTTCGACGTGTCTGTGTGTGTTTGGGTGTGTGTGTGGGTGTGGGTGTGTGGGTGTGTGTGTGGGTGTCTGTCTGTTGTTATACCCACGTGACCGCGTTCGCAGTTTGCAAATCGGAGCAAACGTGTTCTCAATTTCCGGAAATTTCGAAAATTGTATTACACTTACAGGCTATTACTCCATTGCCTGTCTAACATCACCAGCCTCTGGTCTTTGTCCATCCCACATGGACACCAGTCTGTACACACTGGCTTCTAATCACAATCGTCTGCTGCTCTTTGTCCATCCCACATGGACACCAGTCTGTATACACTGGCTTCTAATCCCCACCCTCTTGTGGTCTTTGTCCATCCCACATGGACATCAGTCTGTACACACTGGCTTCTAATCACCACCGTCATCTGCTCTTTGTCAATCCCACATGGACACCAGTCTGTACACCTGGCTTCTAACACCACCATCTTCTGGTCTTTGTTTTTGTCCATCCCACATGGACACCAGTCTGTACAACTGGCTTCTACTCCATCATCATCGTTAAGGTTAAGACATACGCGGCGATCGGCCAGGGTTACGAGAAACGTCCGGCCTCCCTAAGGAGGGGCTTCCACCAAAGGTTCACGCAATTGCGCTGTTCTTATCCATACCTGCGATTCGACACCCTTATATACTACCTATTTGAGTAAGGCGACGCAACCGGCGTATGCTTCATTTCAAACGCCAATATTAGTCAAGTCTCTCAAGAATGTTTAATTATTCTTTTTCAAAACGATGTAACGCTCAATAAGGCGAACAACTATCGAAGAAAATATTTAATATTAATTATATTTATTTTAATATTTAAGATAATCATGTCTCTAAACTCAAAATTAATACGGAAAGGGTAAAACAGTAGTCTATGTGTTTGTCTATATGTGTCCGTCCGTTGTTACACTAGTGCGCTGCGTTAGAAGTTCGTTTTTGTTTTGATGTGTAAAGAAATCCTTCAGAACCTTAATATTCCCGTTTTCAATAATATAAAATGAATATGTGGAAATATTTTTCGTAATTATGATGCATTTAGTACTTTTGTAGCTTTAAAGCTCTATTTCATTTTGATATTCCAAAGATTTTTTTTAATATTATTATTTAAAATGGATGTTTATATATTACTTAAGCTATACTACACCTGTTTATAGCATAATCCTTCCTAAAGTGAATACAAGCTCAACGCTACAATGTTGGTCAAATGAACTGTTATTTGTTAATAGGCCTAGTGAACCAAAAATAAACGCTTCGGTTTGGTATTCGTTTCTGCAATGCAGAGACATTAACGGTTCAGAGTGAGCCGAAAGTTAAATACACTATTAAATAATTAGGCTTAGATTATATAATCATGGTGGAAATCTGGGCCGGGTTCAGCAGAGCCCAGCGCTGTTAGCAGTGTCCTACATAACGGGATTTTGTTTTTGAATTTTGAAGTCACGGTGGTTAGCGCTGAGCTAGCGCGGTCTTCAAAGAAAATAGTCGGCCTTTTGGATAACGTGACGTAAAACGTGTAGTTCTCAGCTTTGCGAAAAAACCATGGATGAATCAATACAAATAGCTCTATGGGACTATAGCTATTTAATTGGCGTGACACCAGTTGATCACGCGAGAATTTTAAGAGATATGTTAGTTTCTAATTTTAATTATAAAAGTTGTTATCTATCTCTATAAATATGTTATCATACAATTTTTGTTAAGCCTTGGTACCTTGCACGCTTTATTGCGCTAGCGTCATTTATAAAACGCCGATGACCGGAGAAAAGCTATGACGACAGAGCTCACCGGTAAACATTTCCAAAATCCGCTGTCTTTTTTGGTGAGCTCTGCTGAACGCAGCCCAGACCAGTGAAAGGTCTGATCGTAATCGGATAATAGCTTCGTGTTTTCATGCTTTTCATGGTACGCATTTACTTTCAGTGTGTGTAGCCACAAATAAGCTTTGGTGTTATGTAACGTTAACAGTCATGTTGACAAACTAAGAAAATCGTTGAGGTGAAACGAGAGGATAGTGTTTATATGGCAACCCTGTTGTGAATATGGCTTTGAACATAGAGGGCATACAGTTGAGGAGTAGAAAATTGGGCCTTTACAAACACGTAAAGGTAGTATCCCTCCAAAGTTTTATCTCTTCATTTCCCGTTTCTCCCCCATCGGATGATTTTAATGTGTACAAGTATATCATTATTGGATGTAAAATGTCGTCTGATTTACAGTATATTTGCTATGCTTTGTATACTGCTTTCATATTTCATAAATTTTAACTTAAGAAACATTTCCATATCTGGGTAAATAAGTTTGTAAGTAGTCGTCTTGACTCGGAGAGGTAATATTTTGGTTTTCCCAACTTGTTGGATCTCAAATGTAACGTAAATAGCCAAAGTTTTTCCGCAATACCTGACGACCATTTTTTTTTGGGCGTCCGTGGCGCAATGGTTAGCGCGTTCGGCTGTTAACCGAAAGGTTGGTGGTTCGAGCCCATCCGGGAGCGGTGTTGTGAGGTCTCAGATGTGAAGTAAAAAGCCAAAGTTTTCCCACAATACCTGACAACCGTTTAATTTCTGAGCTTCCGTGGCTCAATGGTTAGCGCGTTCAGCTGTTAACCAATAGGTTGGTGGTTCGAGCCCACCCGGGAGCGGTGTTGTGTGATCTCAAGTGTGACGTAGAAAGCCAAAGTTTTTCCACAATACCTGACGACCATTTATTTAATTTTTGGGCTTCCGTGGCGCAATGGTTAGCGCGTTCGGCTGTTAACCAATAGGTTGGTGGTTCGAGCCCATCCGGGAGCGGTGTTGTGAGGTCTCAGATGTGACGTAAAAAGTCAAGGTTTTTACACAATACCTGACGAGCATTTAATTTTTGGGCTTCCGTGGCACAATGGTTACCGCGTTCAGCTGTTAATCGAAAGGTTGGTGGTTCGAGCCCACCCGGGAGAGGTGTTGTGGGGTCTCAAATGTAACGTAGAAAGCCAAAGTTTTTCCACAATACCTGACAACAATTTAATTTCTGAGCTTCCGTGGCTCAATGGTTAGCGCGTTCGGCTGTTAACCAATAGGTTGGTGGTTCGAGCCCATCCGGGAGCGGTGTTGTGAGGTCTAAGATGTGACGTAAAAAGTCAAGGTTTTTACACAATACCTGACGAGCATTTAACTTTTGGGCTTCCGTGGCGCAATGGTTAGCGCGTTCGGCTGTTAAACAATAGGTTGGTGGTTCGAGCCCATCCGGGAGCGGTGTTGTGAGGTCTCAGATGTGACGTAAAAAGTCAAGTTTTTTGCACAACACCTGACGAGCATTTAGATTTTGGGCTTCCGTGGCGCAATGGTTAGCGCGTTCGGCTGTTAACCAATAGGTTGGTGGTTCGAGCCCACCCGGGAGCGGTGTTGTGTGATCTCAAATGTAACGTAGAAAGCCAAAGTTTTTCCACAATACCTGACAACCACTTAATTTCTGAGCTTCCGTGGCTCAATGGTTAGCGCGTTCGGCTGTTAACCAATAGGTTGGTGGTTCGAGCCCACCCGGGAGCGGTGTTGTGGGATCTCAAATGTAACGTAGAAAGCCAAAGTTTTTGCACAATACCTGACGAGCATTTAACTTTTGGGCTTCCGTGGCGCAATGGTTAGCGCGTTCGGCTGTTAACCAATAGGTTGGTGGTTCGAGCCCATCCGGGAGCGGTGTTGTGAGGTCTCAGATGTGACGTAAAAAGTCAAGGTTTTTACACAATACCTGACGAGCATACAACTTTTGGGCTTCCGTGGCGCTATGTTTAGCGCGTTCGGCTGTTAACCAATAGGTTGGTGGTTCGAGCCCATCCGGGAGCGGTGTTGTGAGGTCTCAGATGTGACGTAAAAAGTCAAGGTTTTTACACAATACCTGACGAGCATTTAATTTTTGGGCTCCCGTGGCGCAATGGTTAGCGCGTTCAGCTGTTAATCGAAAGGTTGGTGGTTCGAGCCCACCCGGGAAAGGTGTTGTGGGGTCTCAAATGTAACGTAGAAAGCCAAAGTTTTTCCACAATACCTGACGACCATTTAATTTTTGGGCTTCCGTGGCGCAATGGTTAGCACGTTCGGCTGTTAACCAATAGGTTGGTGGTTCGAGCCCATCCGGGAGCCGTGTTGTGAGGTCTCAGATGTGACGTAAAAAGTCAAGGTTTTCCACAATACCTGACAACCATTTAATTTCGGAGCTTCCGTGGCTCAAGTGTTAGCGCGTTCGGCTGTTAACCAATAGGTTGGTGGTCCGAGCCCACCCGGGAGCGGTGTTGTGGGATCTGAAATGTAACGTAGAAAGCCAAAGTTTTTGCACAATAAATGACGACCATTTAATTTTTGGGCTTCCGTGGCGCAATGGTTAGCGCGTTCGGCTGTTAACCAATAGGTTGGTGGTTCGACCCCATCCGGGAGCGGTGTTGTGAGGTCTCAGATGTGACGTAAAAAGTCAAGGTTTTTACATAATACCTGACGAGCATTTAACTTTTGGGCTTCCGTGGCGCAATGGTTAGCGCGTTCGGCTGTTAACCAATAGGTTGGTGGTTCGAGCCCATCCGGGAGCGGTGTTGTGAGGTCTCAGATGTGACGTAGAAAGTCAAGGTTTTTACACAATACCTGACGAGCATTTAACTTTTGGGCTTCCGTGGCGCAATGGTTAGCGCTTTCGGCTGTTAACCAATAGGTTGGTGGTTCGAGCCCACCCGAGAGCGGTGTTGTGGGATCTGAAATGTAACGTAGAAAGCCAAAGTGTTTGCACAATAAATGACGACCATTTAATTTTTGGGCTTCCGTGGCGCAATGGTTAGCGCGTTCGGCTGTTAACCAATAGGTTGGTCGTTCGACCCCATCCGGGAGCGGTGTTGTGAGGTCTCAGATGTGACGTAAAAAGTCAAGGTTTTTACATAATACCTGACGAGCATTTAACTTTTGGGCTTCCGTGGCGCCATGGTTAGCGCGTTCGGCTGTTAACCAATAGGTTGGTGGTTCGAGCCCATCCGGGAGCGGTGTTGTGAGGTCTCAGATGTGACGTAGAAAGTCAAGGTTTTTACACAATACCTGACGAGCATTTAACTTTTGGGCTTCCGTGGCGCAATGGTTAGCGCGTTCGGCTGTTAACCAATAGGTTGGTGGTTCGAGCCCACCCGAGAGCGGTGTTGTGGGATCTGAAATGTAACGTAGAAAGCCAAAGTGTTTGCACAATAAATGACGACCATTTAATTTTTGGGCTTCCGTGGCGCAATGGTTAGCGCGTTCGGCTGTTAACCAATAGGTTGGTCGTTCGACCCCATCCGGGAGCGGTGTTGTGAGGTCTCAGATGTGACGTAAAAAGTCAAGGTTTTTACATAATACCTGACGAGCATTTAACTTTTGGGCTTCCGTGGCGCCATGGTTAGCGCGTTCGGCTGTTAACCAATAGGTTGGTGGTTCGAGCCCATCCGGGAGCGGTGTTGTGAGGTCTCAGATGTGACGTAAAAAGTCAAGGTTTTCCACAATACCTGACAACCATTTAATTTCTGAGCTTCCGTGGCTCAATGGTTAGCGCGTTCGGCTGTTAACCAATAGGTTGGTGGTTCGACCCCATCCCGGAGCGGTGTTGTGAGGTCTCAGATGTGACGTAAAAAGTCAAGGTTATAAAGATGAAGGTTAATTTGTCTCACTTAATTTAAATTCGAATTTTTAACTAGCACTCTCGGCAACGGCCATATCTTAGGCCGAGTTACGTCGATTTTGAAAATGTTATTAAAAATCGAGGTACATTTTTATTTATTGTTCAATCGAGATGAAATCACTTTTAATGAGTGTTTTATTGGAATTAAGCTGAATTCGGTCAAAAATTTCTCCAGAAAAAAATGCATTCAAAAAAGTACCGAAAAAATCGCAGGTTTTTCTTCTTCAAGACACAAAATCCGTGAATACGATTTCTTATTGAAAATTGAATTTTAACAGTTTTTTGAATGAATATCGTTACATTGCTTGAATTAAAGCAAAAAGTATAAAAATAATGGTTTCAGTGGTTATATTTGAAAATAGTGTAGAAATACTCAAAATATGCTTCTTTGGCCGTGAAACGTCGATTTTGAAAATGTTATTAAAAATCGAGGTACATTTTTATTTATTGTCCTGACGAACATTTAATTTTTGGGCTTCCGTGGCTCAATGTTAGCGCGTTCGGCTGTTAATCGAAAGGTTGGTGGTTCGAGGCCATCCGGGAGCGGTGTTTTGGGATCTCAAATGTAACGTAAATAGCCAAAGTTTTTCCACAATACCTGACGACCATTTAATTTTTGGGCGTCCGTGGCGCAATGGTTAGCGCGTTCGGCTGTTAACCGAAAGGTGGTGGTTCGAGCCCAGCCGGGAGCGGTGTTGTGAGGTCTCAGATGTGAAGTAAAAAGACAAAGTTTTACCTCAATACCTGACGACCATTTAATATTTGGGCTTCCGTTGCGCAATGGTTAGCGCGTTCGGCTGTTAACCGAAAGTTTGGTGGTTCGAGCCCACCCGGGAGCGGTGTTGTGGGATATCTAATGTAACGTAAAAAGCCAAAGTTTTTCCACAATACCTGACGAACATTTTTTTTGGGCGTCCGTGGCGCAATGGTTAGCGCGTTCGGCTGTTAACCGAAAGGTTGGTGGTTCGAGCCCATCCGGGAGCGGTGTTGTGACGTCTCAGATGTTACGTAAAATGTCAGAGTTTTTCCACAATACCTGACGAACATTTAATTTTTGGGCTTCCGTGGCGCAATAATTAGCGCGTCCAGCTGTTAATCGAAAGGTTGGTGGTTCGAGCCCACCCGGGAGCGGTGTTGTGTGATCTCAAATGTAACGTAGAAAGCCAAAGTTTTTCCACA